>NC_064817.1:58114513-58208977 GCF_023721935.1 Panthera uncia | reverse complement strand
TTAGAGTGGGAGAGAGCCAAAGCATAAGAGACTCTTAAAAACTGAGAACAAACTGAGGGTTGATGGGGGGTGGGAGGGAGGGGAGGGTGGGTGATGGGTAATGAGGAGGGCACCTTTTGGGATGAGCACTGGGTGTTGTATGGAAACCAATTTGACAATAAACTTCATATATTAAAAAAAGTAAATAAATAAATAAATAAATAAATAAATAAATAAAAAGAGAAAAAAAAGAAAATCTCAGAAAGCAAAAAAAAAAAAAAGATGGAAAGTTTTGGGTTATGACAAATACAAAGAATAAAGATAGTAGTTGTAGGTAAAAGAATTAATAAATGGGTTATGTAACAAAGGACATCCCACATTACATATTTCCTTAAGAGGCTCAAACGAAGAGAAAAATACTGTCTCATCATAATTATACCAGATATCAAGAGGGTGAAGCTGTATGTTTGCCCAGACCACCCCCAGTTTTGGATTTTGACAAGGTTGAATGGAAGCTTGCAAAGCTGTGTGGTATTATTATTACTCTGGGAGAGATTCTGGTAATATGCTATAATGAACTGGATCCACTGTTGATGACTGAATAAAATTTTAATAATATATGCCACTACATTTTGCTTCTTAAATTTCAGGTTATATCAACTACAAAAGATATTATTTAGGAAGAAAATTCCAGGAATTGCTCTATTGAGCCATCAAACCACACAACTCCTGGCAGACTGATCACTATGTAAAAGTATAAACTTTGATCACCAAATATTTAGAAAGGTTCTGGGCTATTATGGTCACAATATATAGCATCTACATACCTATGATGCCAAAGTGTGCTATGTATAAACACTTAACACCCTTCTTTTGTGGTTATAAAGCTAGTAAATAAAGCAGAATGGGTTTCTGATAGGAATAAAGTTGTAGGCATTATATGATTGGCTCAAGTCCCCATGGAAAATGGCTCCATCTTGCGATAAGGAAGGCTAGGGGAGGCCTTCAAGGCATACTGAAAGTAAATTACATGTAGGCATGACTTCTACCTATATAACCTTAGCACATGGGACCCAACATTTTAGGGTATGAAACATTTATTCTAATTGCACTCAGGCAATTAGTAGACAATGGCAACAACATATCTGGTGGATTAAACATTGGTCCATGAGATACAAGAAAGCTATAAGAGAGATAGGTACAAGTTTAAGCATCAAAGGACAAATGGAATTGACTTTCAATAAATGGCATTCAAAAGAAAAAGAAGTGTTAGAATAAACCACTAGAATGAATACTCTTCTAGGAGAAAGAAAAAGGTCAAGAATCAGCCTGGAGAGATGAGGCTTTAGTGAACTGGATCAGGCACATTTAATAAATAATGCTGGACAATGCTAGGACTCAATATTGGGAAAGTGTTTAAACCAAGATCCAACAGGATCTCTTGACTATTTTAAAACAGATTGAGCCTGAAGTAGCAAAGAAACAATAACTCTTCATCCTAGGGCACACTTCTGAAAATCTTATGGGTCTCCAAATTTACGGACATTCTCTGAGGGCAAGGGCAATTTACACTGATGCACTCTGCCTGCACTCATTCCAAGAATGAATCAAAATAAGATATACCCTGTAGCAGAGTTAGCAGAAATAAGAACCATTCTGAATTATAGTCTTATATTTGTCCTAGGAGGGATGAGCCATGCTACATAACAGCACATAATGGAAACAATCTCCATAAAATCATATGAACTGAGATAAGATGACTAGGTTTGTCCCCATGTTATGGACTGAATTGTGTATCCCCAAAATTCACATTGCAGCCCTAACTCCCAGCACCTCGGAATGTGACTAAAATGGAGATAGAGACTTTAAAGAAGTGATTTAGTTAATCACCCTAATCCTTTTAATCAAATCTAAACTGACTGGTATCCTTATAAAAAAATGAAATTTGGACACACAAAGGGACTCCAGAGATGTGTGTACACTGAGAAAAGACCATGTGAGAACAGAGCAAGAAGGTAGCCATCTATAAGTTAAGGAAAGAGTCCTCAGAAAAAAATAAACCTGCCAACACATGGATCTTAGACTTCTAGTCTCCAGAACTGTGAGAAAATAAATTTCTATCATTGAAGTCACTTAGTCTGTGGTACTTTTTTATGACAGCCCTAGCAAACTAATATAACCATGGAAACAGAACCATGGAAACCATTGGAAACAGAAAATAACCAATTCCTGGTCAAATATGAAAATCCTATCCATAACATCTGGTATGGGGCAAAGGCCTATTACACCCGGCAAGAGGGTAGGTGTAATAAATAAATATCTCTCTAATTCTTACTGAGTTGTGCAATGAAACAACTGGACTAAAACCATAGTTTGATATGGTGTAATATCAGCATTACTGGTAAGGTTCAATTACCTTATATAAATAAGTCATATAGATATTGATAATTGTATGTATTGGGAAATTAAGCCTCCTCAGGATGGGATATCAATGGAAAATAGTTGGCTTTAGGAGGAACTAATGTTATATCAATGGAAAATACTTGTCTTTTGAGGAGCTAGATCTAGTTAACATCAGTTAATTAATATGCTAAATAGTTCTATACAAATTTATCACAAAGTACAAATAACTGTAGACTAAGAGCAAATTAATACAAAAATATGTGGTGTAATGGCATTATAGGATGGATTAGTTGCTTCTTTATTTCTCTCCCTATCCCACACTGGCTCTTCCAAATGCTGGGCATACTCCGGTTGATATTATTACTATCTCTATTATATAAATGCTATACTAAATGTAGGTTCTCAGACAAATATGACCATTTTCCTGTAAGAGAGCCTAGGCCAAAGGGCTGGAGGTTGAAAAGTGCAGGAAGTTGACTTATCAGGTCTAAGTTGCTTAAACCTTACACATTCCCAGGAATCTGGTTTCATGAATTGCCCTATCCCAACAACTGGGAGTTAAATTCTTGGAATGTTTTAGCTCATAAAAGTGTTTTTGCATACTTAGAGCTTTGAAACACACTGTACTAATATGTCTAGTTAATCTGTGTAAATAATGTGATTTATTTGCTTCCACTTAAGATTTCACACTTGCTTTCCTAAGATCATCTGTTTTGGTAACTGTGATCAATCACATATACACAGTGTGTCAATGTGACCAAACTGCAATAAAAATTCTGGAATTTTAGGCTTATGCAAATGTCCCTAGTGGACCACACTTCACACATGTTGCTACAATTTGTAGATAAACAAAGTGTATCCAGTGCATTTCCACTGGAAGAGAACTCTTGGAAGCTTGTGCCTGGTTTCTTACAGATTTTGTTCCAGGTTTCCTCCAGATTTTGTTCCATGTACCTACTCCCTTTGCTGATTTTGCTTTGTATTCTTTTTCTATAAGAAATCATAACTATGAAAACTACAATAAGATATCACCTCACACCTGTCAGAGTGGCTAAAATCAATAACACAAGAAACAACAGGTGTTGGCAAGGATGTGGAGAAAAAGGAAACTTCTTGCACTGTTGGTGGGAATGAAAACTGATACAGCCACTCTGGAAAACAGTGTGGAGTTTCCTCAAAAAGTTAAAAATAGAACTACCCTATGCTCCAGCAATTTCACTACTAGGTATTTACCCAAAGAATACAAAAATACTAATTCAAAGGGGTGCGTGGACCCTTATGTTTATAGCAGCATTATTTACAATAGCCAACGTATGGAAGCAGCGCACATGTCCATCGATTGATGAATGGACAAAAAAGATGTGAGATACACACACACACATACACACATGTGTGCACACATGCAGGAATATTATTCAGCCATGAAAAATAATGAAATCTTGCCATTTGCAACAACATGGATGGAGTTAGAGAGTATAATGCTAACTGAAATAAGTCAGTTAGAGAAATACAAATACCATATGATTTCACTTATGTGTGGAATTTAAGAAACAAAATAAATGAGCAAAGAGAAAGAGAGAGAGAGAGAGTAACCAAGAAACAGGCTCTTAACTATAGAGAACAAACTGATGGTTACCAGAGGCAAAGGTGGGGTGGGGGGTGATGGGTTAAATAGGTGATTGGGATTAAGAAGTGCACTTGTGATGAGCAGCAGGTAATTTAGGCAATTGTTGAATCACTATATCACACACCTGAAAATAATATAACATTGTATGTTAACTGGAATTAAAATTAAAACTTAATTTAAAAAATCATAACCATGAATATAAATCTGAGTCCTATTGAGGCCTGGGGGTGTTCTTGGGGAGCCTTGATACAGGCACACTAGAAAATATCTAACATAAAAAAAGCAGGAATGAGGGAATATATATACATATATATATGTATATATATATATGTATATATATATATATGTATACATATATAGTTATATATATATATAAACATATATATAAGACATATAGGAAACAAATAGCAAAATGGCAGATATAAACCCAACTTGATCAGTAATTACATTAAACGTAAACAGAAGACTTATAAACATGCAAGAAAGATAGTGAATCATCTTTATAGTACTGAAAGAAACAAAAGCTTCCAATATAGAATTCTCTATCAGTAAAATACTTTTTCAGACACTCAAACACTGAAATAATCCATTACTAGGGGACCTTCACTATACTAAATATTAAATTAAGTCCTTTGAGTAGAAGGAAAATAATACCAGATGGAAATCTGGATATACACAAAGAAATGAAAAGCACCCAAAATGAATGAAAAGACTTCTTTTTTTTCTTATTTTGTTTTCTATCTCTTTAAAAGATAACTTGAGGGGCACCTGACTGGCTCAGTTAAGTGTCTGGCTATTGATTTCAGCTCAGGTCATGATCTCATGGTTCATGAGTTTGAGCCCCACATCAGGCTCTGTGCTGACAGTGCAAAGCCTACTTGGGATTCTCTCTCCATTTCTCTCTGCCCCTCCCTTGCTCATGCACTCTCTAAATGAATGAATAAATGAATGAATGAATGAATAAATAAATAAATAAATAAATAAATAAATAAAATAGCTTGAAAGAAAAATAATTATACATTATGGGGTTTCACATGTGTAGAAGTAAAATGTATGATAATGATAGCACAAAGGCTAGGAAGGGGGGAATGGATGTATATTATTTAAGTTCTTATTGGTGAAATGGACTGTGATAAGTTAAAGGTACATATTATAAGCTCTAAAGGAACCATTAAAAAACCAAAGCATTATATCTAACAAGACAGTAAAAATAAATAAAATGGAATCATAAATAATACTCAATCCAAAAGAAGTTAGAAAAAGAAGAAAAAGCAAATAAAGAACAAATGGGACTAAGAGAAAGCAAATATCAAGATGGTAGATTTAAAACCAATAATCACATTAAGAAAAAATGGTCTAGATACCCCAATTAAAAAGCAGAAACTATTGAATTGGATAAAAAAGCAAGACCCAACTCTAGCCTACCTACAAGAAACTCAATTTAATATAAAAACACAAATAGGTTAAAAGTAGAAGGATAGAAAAAGGTATACCATACTAACACAATCAAAAGAAAGCTGGAATGTATATAAAATGCCAGCCAAAGTAGATTTCAGAAGAAAGAATATTATCAGGAGTAAAAGAAGACATCCCATAATGATAAAGTTCCAATCTATAAAGAGGATATACCAATCCTAAAATTTATGCACCTAACATGAGAGCTTCAAAATACATGAGGCAAAAATTGATGGAACTGAAATGAGAAACACACAAATCAAAACATTTAGTCAGAGATTTCAACACCCTTCTCTCAATAACTGATAGAACAAATTAACAGAAATATCTGTAAAACAAGGACTTGAACAAAACTATCAACTAACTTAACCTAATTGACATTTTATACAACACTCAACAATAGTAGGATACACATATTTTTCTGTTTTTATTATTTTTTAAAATATAACTTATTGCCAAATTGGTTTCCGTACAACACCCAGTGCTCATCCCAAGTGGCCTCCTCAATGCCCATCACCCACTTTTCCCTCTCCCCCACCTCTCATAAACCCTCAGTTTATTCTCTGTATTTAAGTCTCTTGTGGTTTGACTCCCTCCCTCTCTGTAAATTTTTTCTCCCCTCCCCTTCCCCATGGTCTTTCTTCTGTTAAGTTTCTCCAGATCCACATGTGACTGAAAACATTATGGTATCAGTCTTTCTCTGTATGACTTATTTCACTTAGCATAATACCCTCCAGTTCCATCCACGTTGCTGCAAATAGCCAGATTTCACTCTTTCTCATTGCCAAGTAGTATTCCATTGTATATATAAACCACAACTTCTTTATCCATTCGTCAGTTGATGGACATTTAAGCTCTTTCCATAATTTGGCTATTGTTGAAAGTGCTGCTATAAACATTGGGGTACACGTGCCCGTATGCATCAGCACTCCTGTATCCCTTGGGTAAATTCCTAGCAGTGCTATGCTGGGTCATAGGGTAGTTCTATTTTTTAAATTTTTGAGGAACCTCCACACTGTTTTCCAGAGCAGCTGCACCAGTTTGCATTCCCACCAACAGTGCAAGAGGGTTCCCGTTTCTCCACATCCTCACCAGCATCTATAGTCTCCTGATTTGTTCATTTTAGCCACTCTGACTGGCGTGAGGTGGTATCTCAATGTGGTTTTGATTTGTATTTCCCTGATGAGGAGCGATGTTGAGATCTTTTCATGGGGCTGTTGGCCATCTGGATGTCTTCTTTAGAGAAATGTCTATTCATGACTTCTGCCTATTTCTTCACTGGATCTTGTGTTTTTCAGGTGTGGAGTTTGGTGAGTTCTTTATAGATTTTAGATACTAGCCCTTTATCCGATATGTCATTTGCAAATATCTTTTCCCATTCCGTTGGTTGCCTTTTAGTTTTGTCAATTGTTTCCTTTGCAGTGCAGAAGCTTTTTATCTTGATGAAGTACCAATAGTTAATTTTTGCTTTTAATTCCCTTGCCTTTGGAGATGTGTTGTGTAACAAATTGCTGCAGCTGAGGTCAAAGAGGTTGTTTCCTGCTTTCTCCTCTAGGGTTTTGATGGTTTCCTGTCTCACATTCAGGTCCTTTATCCATTTTGACTTTATTTTTGTGAATGGTGTAAGAAAGTGGTCAGGTTTCATTCTTCTGCATGTTGCTGTCCAGTTCCCCCAGCACCATGTGTTGAAGAGACTCTCTTTTTTCCATTGGATACTCTTTCCTGCTTTGCCAAAAATTAGTTGGCCATACGTTTGTGGGTCCAATTCTGGGGTCTCTATTCCATTCCATTGGTCTATGTGTCTGTTTTTGTGCCAATACCATTCTGTCTTGGTGATTGCAGCTTTGTAGTAGAGGCTAAAGTCTGGGATTGTGATGCTTCCCATTTTGGTTTTCTTCTTTAATATTACTTTGGCTATTTGGAGTCTTTTGTGGTTGCATACAAATTTTAGTATTGCTTGTTGTAGCTTTGAGAATAATGCTAGTGCAATTTTGATTGGGATTGCATTGAATGTGTGGATTGCTCAGGGTAGTATTGAAATTTTAATTTTTTTAACGTTTATTCATTTTTAAGAGACAGAGTGTGAGTGGGAGAGGAGGAGGAGCAGAGAGAGAGAGAGAGAGAGAGAGAGAATTGGAAGCAGGCTCCAGGCTCCAAATGGTCAGCACAGAGCCCAATGCAGGGCTCAAACTCACGAACAGCCAGGTCATGACATGAGCCAAAGTTGGATACTCAACCAACTGAGCCACTCAGTTGCCCCGACAATTTAACAATATTTATTCTTCCAAATCCATGAGCATGGAATCTTTTTTCATTTATTTGTGGCTTCTTCAATTTCCTTCATAAGCTTTCTATATTTTTCAGCATACAGATCTTTTACATCTTTGGTTAGGTTTATTCCTAGGTATTTTACGGTTCTTGCTGCAGTTGTAAATGGGATCAGCTTCTTTATTTCTCTTTCTGTTGCTTCATTATTGGTGTATAAAAATGCAACTGATTTCTGTACATTGATTTTGTATTCTGTGACATTGCTGAATTCATGTATCAGTTCTAGCAGACTTTTGATGGAGGCTGTCAGGTTTTCTATGTACAGTATCATGTCGTCTGTGAAAAGTGAAGGTTTGACTTCGTCCTCACGATTTTGATGCCTTCGATTTAATTTTGTCTGATTGCTGATGCTAGGAATTCAAACACTATGTTAAACAACAATGGTGGGAGTGAACATCCCTGTCGTGTTGCTGATCTGAGGTGGAAAGCTCTGTTTTTCCCCACTGAGGATGATATTAGCTGTGGGCTTTTCATAAATGACTTTGATGATACTTAAGTATGTTCCATCTGTACCGATATTCTTGAGGCTTTTTATTAAGAAAGGATGCTATATTTTGTCGAATGCTTTTTCTGCATCTATTCACAGGATCACATGGTTCTTATTCTTTCTTTTATTAATGTGATGTATCACATTGATTGATTTGAAAATATTGAACCAGCCCTGCAGCCCAGGAATGAATCCCACTTGATCATGGTGAATAATTCTTTTTATATGCAGTTGAATTCGATTCGCTAGTATCTTGTTGAGAATTTTTGCATCCATATTCATCGGGGATATTTGCCTGCAGTTCTCTTTTTTTGTTGGGTCTCTGTCTGGTTTGGGAATCCAAGTAAAGCTGGCTTCATAGAATGAGTCCGGAAGTTTTCCTTCCAGTTCTGTTTTTTGGAACACCTTGAGAAGGATAGGTATTATCTCTGCTTTAAATGTCTGGTAGAATTCCCCAGGAAAGCTCTGGTCCTGGACTCTTTTTTTGGGGAGATTTTTGATAACTGATTCAATTTCTTCGCTGGTTATGGATCTGTTCAATTTTCTATTTCTTCCTGTTTGAGTTTTGGAAGTGTGTGGGTGCTTAGAAATGTGTCCATTTCTTCCAGGTTGTCCAGTTTGTTGGCATATAATTTTTCATAGTATTCTCTGATAATTGTTTCTATTTTTTGAGGGAATGGTTGTAAAGCGTTTGGATTGCTGTGTTTTCCTTTTCATTGGTTTCCATATATTTTTTTTAATTTCTCCTCTAATTGCCTGGTTGACCCATTCGTTCTTTACTAGGGTGTTCTTTAACCTCCATGCTTTTGGAGGTTTTCCAGGTTTTTCCTTTGGTTGATTTCAAGTTTCATAACATTGTGATCTGAAAGTGTGCATGATATGAACTCAATTCTTTCATATTTATTGAGGGCTGTATTGTGACCCAGTATGTGAGCTATCTTGGAGAATGTCCCATGTGCACTTGAGGAAAAATTATATTCTGCTGCTTCAAGATGCAGAGTTCTAAATGTATCTGTCAAGTCCATCTGGTCTAGTGTATCATTCAGGCCCATTGTTTCTTTACTGATTTTCTGTCTAGATGATCTGTCCATTGTTGTAAGTGGAGTATTAAAGTCCCCTGCAATTACCACAGTCTTATCAATAAGGTTACTTATGTTTGTGATTGTTTTATATACTTGGGTGCCCTAGAATTTGGTGCATAGACATTTATAATCGTTAGCACTTCCTGACGGATAGACGCTGTAATTAATATATAATACCTTTCTTCATCTCGTTTCAGCCTTTAATTTAAAGTCTAGTTTGTCTGATATAAGTATGGCTACTCCAGCTTTCTTTTGACTTCCAGTAGCATGATAGATAGTTCTCCATCCCCTCACTTTCAATCTGAAGGTCTAAAATGAGTCTCTTGTTGACAGCACATAGATGGGTCTTTTTTTTTTATCCATTATTAAACCTTTTCTTTTGATGAGAGCATTTAGTCCATTTACATTCAGTGTTATTATTGAGAGATATGGGTTTAGAGTCATTGTGTTATCTGCAGGTTTCATGCTTCTAGTGATGTCTCTGGTACTTTGTGGTCCTTGCAACATTTCACTCACAGCGTCCCTCTTAGGATTTCTTGTAGGGCTGGTTTAGCGGTGATGAAGTCCTTCAGTTTTTGTATGTTTGGGAAGACCTTTATCTCTCCTATTCTGAATGACAGGCTTGCTGGATAAAGGATTCTAGGCTGCATATTTTTCCTGTTCATCACATTGAGGATTTCCTGCCATTCCTATCTGGCCTGCCAAATTTCAGTTACTGGACTGCTACTACCCTTATGTGTCTACCTTTGTATGTTAAGGCCCATTTATCCCTGGATGCTCTCAGAATTTTCTCTTTATCCTTGTATTTTGCCACTTTCACTATGGTATGTCGTGCAGAAGGTTGATTCAAGTTACGTCTGAAGGGAGTTCTCTGTGCCTCTTGGATTTCGATGTCTGTTTCCTTCCCTGATTGAGGAAGTTCTCAGCTATAATTTGTTCAAGTACACCTTCAGCCCCTTTCTCTCTCTCTTCCTCTTCTGGAATTCCTATGATACAGATATTGTTCCATTTGATTGAATCACTTAGTTTTCTAATTCTCCCCCTAATGATGGTGGATTTTTTTATCTCTCTTTTTCTCAGCTTCCTCTTTTTCCATAATTTTATCTTCTAATTCACCTCTCTCCCCTCTTCCTCTTCAATCCGTGCTGTGGCTGCCTGCATTTATTTTGCCCCTCATTTATAGCATTTTTAATTCATCATGACTATTTTTTAGTTCCTTGATCTCTGCAGGAATATTCTCTGCTGTCTTCTATGCTTTTTTTCAAGTCCAGTGATTAATTTTATGACTTTTATTCTAAATTCTTGTTCAGTTATATTGCTTATATCTGTGTTGATCAATTCTTTAGCTGTCACTTCTTCCTGGAATTTATTTTGAGGGGAATTCTTCCGTTTCATCATTTTGGCTAGTTTTCTGTCCTTTACGAGTTTTAAAAGCTTGTTATGTACGCTGCACCTCTGAGCACTGCTATATTAAAACAGGGTCATGCACTGTCCAGGGCCTGGCCGTTCAGGAGGTGTTTTTTGGAGAGTGTTACTTACTCTCTGTTGTTGTGACTTTGGTCATTTTATTTCCCTACTTATAGTGATGTTTTAGACCCTCTGCCAAGAATACACATACTTTTCAAGCACACAGGGAAGATTTACCAAAAGAGACTATATTCTGGACCATAATACAAGTCTTAATAAATTTAAAGATTTCAAACCATATAATGTATATTCCCTGAATTAAATTAGGAATCAATAATAAAAAAGCATCTAGAAAATGTTATAAAATTTGGAAACTAAATACAGTACTAAAATAACCCGAGATAAGGAAAAATCAAAACAGAAATGAAAAAGTCTTTCATTCAAAATGAAAATGAAAATATATAATTTGTGGGGTACAGCTAATATAGTCCTTAATTTATTTTTAAATTTAAAATTTATTATCAAATTGGTTTCCATACAATACCCAGTGCTCAACCCAACAGGTGTCTTCCTCAATGCCCATCACCCATACTTCCCTTTCTCCCACCCCCCATCAACCCTCAGTTTGTTCCCAGTTTTTCAGAGTCTCTTATGTTTTGGCTCCCTCCCTCTCTAACCTCTTTTGTGCTTTTTTCCTTCCCCTCCCCCATGGTCTTCTTTTAAGTTTCTCAGGATCCATAAGAGTGAAAACATATGGTATCTGTCTTTCTCTGTATGACTTATTTCACTTAGCATAACACTCTCCAGATCCATCCACATTGCTACAAAAGACCATATTTCATTCTTTCTCATTACCACGTAGTATTCCGTTGTATATATAAACCACAAGTTCTTTATCCATTCATCAGTTGATGGACATTTACACTCTTTCCATAATTTGGCTATTGTTGAAAGTGCTGCTATAAACATTGGGGTACAAGTGCCCCTATGCATCAACACTCCTGTATCCCTTGGGTAAATTCCTAGCAGTGCTACTGCTAGGTCATAGGGTAGATCTATTTTTAATTTTTTGAGGAACCTCCACACTGTTTTCCAGAGCGGCTGCACCAGTTTGCATTCCCACCAACAGTACAAGAGGGTTCCCATTTCTCCACATCCTCGCCAGCATCTGTAGTCTCCTGATTTGTTCATTTTAGCTACTCTGACTGGCATGAGATGGTATCTCAGTGTGGTTGTGATTTGTATTTCCCTGATGAGGAGTGATGTTGAGCATCTTTCCATGGGGCTGTTGGCCATCTGGATCTCTTCTTCAGAATAGTGTCTATTCATGTTTTCTGCCCATTTCTTCACTGGATTATGTGTTTTTCGGGTGTGAGGTTGGGTGAGTTCTTTATAGATTTTAGATCCTAGCCCTTTGTCCGATATGTCATTTGCAAATATCTTTTCCCATTCCATTGGTTGCCTTTTAGTTTTGTTAATTGTTTCCTTTGCAGTGCATAAGATTTTATCTTCATGAGGTTCCAATAGTTCATTTTTGCTTTTAATTCCCTTGCCTTTGGGGATGTGTCAAGTAAGAAATTGCTGCAGCTGAGGTCAGAGAGGTTTTCTCCTGCTTTCTCCTGTAGGGTTTTGATGGTTTCCTGTCTCACATTCAGGTCCTTTATCCATTTTGACTTTATTTTTGTGAATGGTGTAAGAAAGGGGTGTAGTTTCGTCCTTCTGCATGTTGCTGTCCAGTTCTCCAAGCACCATTTGTTAAAGAGACTGTCTTTTTTCCAGTGGATATTCTTTCCTGCTTTGTCAAAGATTAGTTGGCCGTATTTTGTGGGTCTAATTCTGGGGTTTCTATTCCATTCCATTGGTCTATGTGTCTGTTTTTGTGCCAATACCATGCTGTCTTCATGATTACAACTTTGTAGTAGAGGCTAAGGTCTGGGATTGTGATGCCTCCTGCTTTGGTCTTCTTCAAAATTACTTTGGCTATTCAGGGCCTTTTGTTCTTCCATACAAATTTTAGGATTGCTTGTTCTAGCTTTGAGAAGAATGCTGGTGCAATTTTGATTGGGATTGCATTGTATGTGTAGATAGCTTTGGGTAGTATTGACATTTTAACACTATGTATTCTTCCAATCCATGAACACGGAATGTTTTTCCATTTCTTTATATCTTCTTCAATTTCCTTCAAAAGCTTTGTGAATGGGATCAGCTTTTTATTTGTCTTTCTGTTGCTTCATTATTAGTTTATAAGAATTCAACTGATTTCTGTACATTGATTTCGTATCCTGCAACTTTGCTGAATTCATGTATCGGTTCTAGCAGACTTTTGGTGGAGTCTATTGGATTTTCCATGTATAATATCATGTCATCTGCAAAAATTGAAAGCTTAATTTCATCTTTGCCAATTTTGATGCCTTTGATTTGCTCTTGTTGTGTGATTGATGATGCTAGCACTTCCAACACTATGTTAAATAACAGTGGTGAGTGTGGATATTTCTGTCGTGTTCCTGACCTCAGGGGGAAAGCTCTCAGTTTTTCCCCATTGAGGATGATATTAGCTGTGGGCTTTTCATAAATGGCTTTTATGATCTTTAAGTATGTGCCTTCTCTCCCGAATTTCTCAAAGGTTTTTATTAAGAAAGGATGATGAATTTTGTGAGATGCTTTTTTCTGCATCCATTGACAGGATCATGTGGTTCTTAATTTTTCTCTTATTAATGTGATGCATCACATTGATTGATTTGAAAATTTTGAACCAGCACTGCAGCCCAGGAATGAATCCTACTTGGTCATGGTGAATAATTCTTTTTATATGCTGTTGAATTCGATTTGCTAGTATCTTATTGAGAATTTTTGCATCCATATTCATCAGAGATATTGGCTTGTAGTTCTCTTTTTTGCTGGGTCTCTGTCTGGTTTAGGAATCAAGTAATGCTGGCTTCATAGAATGAGTCTGGAAGTTTTTCTTCCCTTTCTATTTGTTGGAATAGCTTGAGAAAGATAGGTATTATCTCTGCTTTAAACGTCTGGTAGACCTCCCCTGGGAAGCCATCTGGTCCTGGAATCTTTTTTATTGGGAGATTTTTGACAACTGATTCAATTTCCTCACTGGTTATGGATCTATTCAAGCTTTCTATTTCTTCCTGTGGGAGTTTTGGAAGTGTGTGGGTGCTTAGAAATGTGTCCATTTCTTCCAGGTTGTCCAGTTTGTTGGCATATGATTTTTCATAGAATTCCCTGATAATTGCATGTATTTCTGAGAAATTGGTTGTAATAATTCCATTTTCATTCATGATTTTATCTATTTGGGTCATCTCCCTTTTGTTTTTGAGAAGCCTGGCTAAAGGTTTATCAATTTTATTTTTCAAAAAAAAAAAAAAACTCTTGGTTTCATTGATCTGCTCTACAGTTTTTTTAAGATTCTATATTGTTTATTTCTGCTCTGATATTTATTATTTCTCTTCTTCTGCTGGGATTGGGGTGTCTTTGCTGTTCTGCTTCTATTTCCTTTAGGTGTTCTGTTAGATTTTGTATTTGGGATTTTTCTTCTTCCTTGAGATAGGCCAAATTGCAATGTATTTTCCTCTCAGGACTCCCTTTGCTGATCCCAAAGCGTATGGATTGCTTTATTTTCATCTTCATTTGTTTCCATATATTTTTAATTTTTTTCTCTAATTGCCTGGTTGATCCATTCATTCTTTCATAGGGTGTTCTTTGACCTCCATGCTTTTGGAGGTTTTCCACACTTTTTCCTGTGGTTGATTTGAAGCTTCAGAGCATTGTGGTCTGAAAGTATGCATGGTATGATCTCAATTCTTTTATACTTGTGAAGGGCCGTTTTGTGACCCAGTATGTGATCTATCTTGGAGAATGTTCCATGTGCACTCAAGAAGAAAGTATATTCTGTTGCTTTGGGATGCAGAGTTCTAAATATATCTGTCAAGTCCATCTGATCCAATGTATCATTTAGGGCCCTTGTTTCTTTATTGACCATGTGTCTAGATGATCTATCCATTTCTGTAAGTGGAGTGTTAAAGTCCCCTGCAATGACCACATTCTTATCAATAAGGTTGCTTATGTTTGTAATTGTTTTGTGTATTTGGGGGCTCCCGTATTTGGCGCATAGACATTTATAATTGTTAGCTCTTCCTGATGGATAGACCCTGTAATTATTATATAATGTCCTTCTTCATCTCTTGTTTCAGACTTTAATGTAAAGTCTAGTTTGTCTGATATAAGTATGGCTACTCCAGCTTTCTTTTGGCTTCCAGTAGCATGATACATAGTTCTCCATCCCCTCACTCTCAATCTGAAGGTGTCCTCAGGTCTAAAATGAGTCTCTTGTAGACAGCAAACAGATGGGTCTTGTTTTTTATCCATTCTACTACCCTATGTCTTTTGGTTGGTGCATTTAGTCCATTTACATTCAGTGTTATTATAGAAAGATATGGGTGTAGAGTCCTTGTGATGTCTGTAGGTTTCATGCTTGTAGTGATGTCTCTGGTACTTTGTGGTCCTTGCAACATTTCATTCACAGAATCCCCATTAGGATCTCTTGTAGGGCTGGTTTAGTGGTGATGAATTCCTTCAGTTTTTGTTTGGGAAGACCTTTATCTCTCCTTCTATTCTGAATGACAGACTTCCTGGGTAAAGGATTTTCGGCTGCATATTTTTTCTGTTCATCACATTGAAGATTTCCTGGCCTGCCAAGGAAATCCTCCTCCTTTCTGGCCTGCCAAGTTTCAGTAGATAGGTCTGCCACTAGTCTCATCGGTCTCCCTTTGTATGTTAGAGCGTGTTTATCCCTAGCTGCTTTCAGACTTTTCTCTTTATCCTTGTATTTTGCCAGTTTCATTATGTCATGAAGAAGATCGATTCAAGTTACGTCTGAAGGGAGTTCTCTGTTCTTGGATTTCAATGCCTTTTTCCTTCCCCTGATAAGGGAAGTTCTCAGCTATGATTTGTTCAAGCACACCTTCAGCCCCTTTCTCTCTCTCTTCCTCTTCTGGATTTCCTATTATATGGATATTGTTCCATTTCATTGCATCACTTAAGTTCTCTAATTCTCCCTTCATCCTCCTGGATATTCTTTTATCTCTCTTTTTCTCAGCTTCCTCTTTTTCCATACTTTTATCTTCTAATTCACCTATTCTCTCCTCTAGCTTTCAATCTGAGCTGTGGATGCCTCCATTTTATTTTGCACCTCATTTATAGCATTTTTTAGCTCCTCATGACTATTTCTTATTCCTTGATCTCTGTAGCACTAGATTCTCTGCAGTCCTCCATACTTTTTTCAAGCCTAAGGATTAATTTTATGACTATTGTTCTAAATTCTTGTTCTGTTATATTGCTTAAATAGTTTTTGATCAATTCGTTAGCTGTCGCTACTTCCTGGAGTTTCTTTTGAGGAGATTTCTTCCGTTTCATCATTTTGGGTAGTCCCTGGGGTGGCACCAAACTGTAGGGCACTTCCCCTGTGCTGTCTGTAGTAACTTGTGTTCATTGGGTGGCCGTAGTCAGACCCGATGTCTGCCTCCAGCCCACCGCTGGGGCCACAGCCAGACTGTTGTGTACCTTATCTTCCCCTCTCCCAGGGGAAGGACTCACTGTGGACTGGTGTGGCCCCTGTCTGGGCTACTTGCACACTGCCAGGCTTGTGGTGCTCCTTTGATGGGATCTGGCGTATTGGCCAGGGTGGATCTGCAAGGTGCACAGGGGCAGGAGGAGCAGGCTCAACTTGCTTTGCTATCATTGATCTGCTGCGGGAGGGGCCCTGCAGCACCGAGAGGGAGGCCAGCCCGTCGGAGGGATGGATCCACAGAAGCACAGCATTGGGTGTTTGTGCGGTGCAAGTAAGTTTGGTGACGGAAACTGGTTCCCTTTGGGATTTCACCTGGGTGACAGGAGAGGGAGATGGCGCTGGTCAGCGACTTTGTTCCCCGCCAAGCTGAGCCCTGTCTTCCAGGGCTCAACACCTCTCACTCGTGGTGTCCTCTTGCCCTCCCGCTCTCCAAGCAGAGCTGTTGACTTATAGCACTCCAGATGTTAAGTCCTGCTGGCTGTCAGAATTCATGCAGTCTGGCCCCTCTGCTTTTGCAAGCCAGACCTGGGGGCTCTGACTTGCCAGGTGGGCTGCCCCTCAACTGTCCTGGCTCTCTCCTGCCAGTCCGTGTAGCGCACACCACCTCTCAGCCCTTCCTACCCTCTTCTGTGGGCCTCTTGTCTACACTTGGCTCTGGAGAGTCCATTTTTCTAGTCTTCTGGCAGTTTTCTGCGTTATTCAGGCAGGTGTGGGTGACATCTAAGTGATCAGCAGGATGAGGTGCGCCCAGCGCCCTCCTATGCCATCATCGTCCTCCTCAAGAAGTCCTAATTTAGTATTTATAAGGAAATTTATATCATGAGATGCTTGTATTGTAAAAGTATCTAAATCAAAGTGTGACCAGCAGACCAGCAACATCACCATTATCCAAGAACTCAAGTCCTCAGGCCTTACTCCAGACCGACCAAATCAGAAATTCTAGTGGTAAGACCAAGGTAATTCTGATGCACATTCAACATTTGAAAAACACTGCTATACTATTTGAGTGTCATTTTTATTGTGTCAGGCTTTTTTTATGGAATCTACACAGTTTAAACCGCTCTGAAGTTCACGTCATTAAAAACAATCTTGTTTTGAGTAGTCTGTTAATTTTGTATCATTTAGAAATTTTCCTAGGCCCAGAGTCATGCAAGTGATTAACCCTACAAATAATGCCTCACTTGCTAAAAAGGTCCAAATTTCAGAAGACAGAGTTACAATTTTTCACAAAATCTGCAGGCAAATAGATGACAAACATCACTGGGGAATATCATCCCACTGAATAATTCTTACTGCTTACAGTAGGAACTCCCACCATGTGGGAACCATGTGTAGTCAAATCCCAATAATGTTCAATGATTAAAAGAAACAAGACAAATTAAATCTAAATGGTTAATATAAAAATAATTTCCAATATGGTTTTATTATCTGCACTTGAATATGAACTTGTCTGATGTTCCAGACAGTTACTTCAAAATGTTGAAACCCTAACATAAGCACTAACTCAGAAGCATGGACTACTATAGTGGTAGACATCACCTTTCCAACTAATTCAACACATCAATATAAGCCAAATCCAATCTCTACCTAAAATTTCTGCTTATATTTTTCCTAGGACAGTGAGTTAAAGATTTTGACTTTCATGGGCTTCACTTACAGCTTGAGCTACTCAAAAATAAACAAATTGAAAATCCTATCACAATATTAACTGACGAGTGTAAATGATAATTTCAATAAGAACACTAAAGCAACATTTGCCATATTAGAATTGTAATATGGGTTATCTATCAATTAATCTCAGTCTTCATTATTATGACAGTTTCAAAAATAAAAGGACATAGGATAGAGCTAACATGACAGCATAGTAGGAGAACCCTAGGCTCCTGTCATCCCTCAACACAACTGGCTCACAAATGATTCTAAATGCCCCAGAAATAAGCCTGAACACTGACAGAACAAACTCCACAACTAAAGGTAGAGAAGAAACCACATCAAAGAAGGTAGGAAATGCAGCTAAAGGGAGAGAAGAAACCACATTGAAGAAGGTAGGAAATGCAGAGACATGGTTTAGGGGAGAAACAGATCGAGCGTGTTGCAGAGGGGAGGGAGTTGTGGTCATAGAAAAAGGCAACAGAGAGAGGAGCACACAGGGGAACACATAAGGGGAACATTTCCCCAAAGCTATTTCCAAGGAAAATGAGAGGGGCTAATTTTTGTGGGTTCTTGCAATCAGGAAGGCTTAAAGACTGGAGTTTTAAGGGTCAGCAGGCAGGGCTGGGAAAGAGCCCTGAGGGCACTACCTACTCCTGGAGAGAAAATAGGCTAACAACCTGGGGGAAGATGGAAATAGATCTAAGGAACTCTTAGGACACACATGGGTGGGGGGATTATTTTCTTTTCTTGGAATAAGTCTCTGAGAGACGGTTCAGAGAGATGCCTCTCTGAGGACAAAGGAGTTGGGCAGAGTCATTTCCCTCCCCAGCCCCTCAGCATTAATACAGGGCCACCTGTGGAAAGCAACGCTGGTTGCCTAACCTATTTACACCAAGTCTCACCCCTCCGCTCTAGCAGCACTGCCCTTCTCAGTCAAGTTTTCCTCAGTCCCAGTGCAGCGGGCCCCTTCCTCAGAAGAGCAGAAGAAACTTCGGCCAACACCACGTCTCCCCACCAGAAAATTCATCAGGGCTTCATTTCTAGTGAAGTATCAGGTCTCATTTAACAAGCAGACCAGAGTAAACATAGTTAAAACTCACCACATTCCGGCCATGGACAAACACTGCCCACTGCAGTTTAGGAGAGCTTCTGCAGATGACTGGCCCAAAGGACGGAGCAGCCAAAACAACAGCAGATACATGCAACACACACCTGAGACACTCCCTGAAGGGCCACACTATCTGACATCTTATTCATAAAGCCATTAATCTCAGGAGCAGGAGACATAACAGGCTGTTCTAACACAGAGAAGTTGCAGACATAGACAAAATGCCAAGAAGGAGGAATTCATCCCAAATGAAAGAACAAACTAACATCAAGGCCAGATACCTCAGTAAAACAGATATAAGTCACATGCCTGACTGAGAATTTCAAGGAACAATCATAAGTATATTCACTGGGCTTGAGAAAAGAATGGAAGACTTCAGGGAGGCCCGTACTGCAGAGATAAAGGAGATAAAAAGCAATCAGAAACAAAAAATGAAATGAAATTGAAACAGGCTTGATGGAATGAACCAAGGCTAGAAGAAGCAGAGGAACAAATAAGTGATAGATGCCAAAATCATGGGAAAGTAAGCTGAACAAAAAAGAGAAATAATTATGGAACACAAGAATAGACTTAGGGAACTCAGGGAATCCATCAAATGTAAAAACATTCATATTATAGCACCACAAGAAGAAGAGAGAGAAAAGGGGTCAGAAGATTTATTTGAGGAAATAATAGCTGAAAACTTCCCTAATCTGTGGAAGGAAATAGACATCAAGATGCAGGACACACAGAGAACTCCCATCAAAACCAACAAAAGCAGGCCAACACCAAGACATATTGTAATTAAATTTGCAAAATATAGCAATAAAGAAAAAATCTTAAAAGCGCCAAGACAAAAGAAGTCCTTAACTTACAAGGGAAAAGCCATAAAGCTAGCCAGAAATTTCTCAACAGAAACATGGCAAGCCAAGAGTGGCATGCTATATTCAAAATGCTGAATGAGAAAAATCTGCAGACAGAAATACTCTATCCAGAAAGGCTATCATTCAGAATAGAAGGAAAGATAAATCCTAGACAAACAAAAACTAAAAGAGTTCATGGCCACTAACCCAGCCCTGCAAGAAATATTTGAAAGGGGACTATTTGAGTGGAAAGGAAAGATCTAAAGTGACAAAGACAAGAAAGGAGCAGAGAAAATCTCCAGAAATAACAAAATAAGTAATAAAATGGCACTAAATACATATATGTCAATGATTACTCTGAATGTAAATGGAATAAATGCTCCAATCAAAGGACATAGGGTGTCAGAATGGATAAAAAACAAGACCTAACTATATTCTGCCTATAAGAGACTCATTTTAGACCTAAAGACACCTGCAAATTGAGAGTGAGGGAATGGAGAAATATTTATCATGCAAATGCATGTCAAAAGAAAGCCAGAATAGCAATACAAACTATATCAGACAAATCAGACTTTAAAACCAAAGAAGGGTATTATATCATAATAAAGGGGACTATCCAACAAGAAGATCAAACAATTGTAAATATTTATGCACCCAACATGAAAGCACCCAAATATATAAAACCCTTAACAACAAACATAAAGTAACTCACTGATAATACAATACTAGTAGGGAACTTTAATATCCCACTTACAACAACAGATAGATCATCTAAACAGAAAATCAACAAAGAAATAATGGCTTTGAATGACACACTGGACCTGATGGACTTAACATATATATTCAGAACATTTCATCTTAAAGTAGCAGAATACACATTCTTTTCATGTACACATGGGACATTCTCCAGAACAGATCACATACTAGGTCACAAATCAGGCCTTAACAAGTACAAAAACAACTGAGGTCATACCATGCATATTTTCTGACCACAATACTATGAAACTTGAAGTCAATCACAATAAAAAAAAATGAAGACCACAAATACATGGAGGTAAAATAACATGCTACCAAACGATGATGGGTCAATGAGGAAATCAAAGAAGAAATTTTTAAAAATACATGGAAACCAATGAAAATAAAAATGCAACAGTCCAAAACCTTTGGGATGCAAAAAAGCAGCCCTGAGAGGGTAGTTGATAGCAATATAGGACTAGCTCAAGAATCAAGAAAAATGTCAAACAACCTAATCTTATACCTTATACCTAAAGGAACTATAAAAAGAGTAACAAAAGAAGCCGAATGCCAGCACAAGGAGGGAAATAATAAAGATTAGCACAGAAATAGATGATATAGAAACTAAAAAAACAATACAACAGATCAATGAAAACATGAGCTTGTTCTTTGAAAAAATTATTGAAATCCCCTAGCCAGACTTATCAAATAGAAAAGTAAAAAGAAACAAATAAAATCACAAATGAGAGTGGAGAAATAACATCCAACACCACAGAAATACAATTATAAGAGATTATGAAAAATTATTTGCCAACAAACTGTACAACCTGAAGAAAAGGATAAATCCCTAGAAACATAAAAACTACCAAAAGTGAAATAGGAGGAAATAGAAAATTTGAACAGATCCATAAACAACAAAGAAATTGAATCAGTAATCAAAACCCTCCCAACAAACAGAAGTCCTGGTCCAGATGGCTTCACAGGGGAATTCTACAAACATTTAAAGAAGAGTTCGTACCTATTTGTCTCAAAGTATTTTGAAAAAATAGAATCGGAAGGAAAACTTCCAAATTCATTCTATGAGGGCAGCATCATCCTGATATCAAAACCAGACAAAGACTCCACTAAAAAAGACAACTACAGGCCAATATCCCTGATTTACATGGTTGCAAAAATTCTCAATAAAATACTAGGAAATTGAATCCAATCATACATTAAGAGAATTATTCACCACGATCAAGTGGAATTTATTCCTGCATTGCGAGGGTGGTTCAATATTTATTTTTGACAGGCAGAGACAGAGGGAGAGAGAGACTCTCAAGCAGGCTCCAGGCTGTCAGCCCCAACACAGGGCTTGCTTTCATGAACCATGAGATCACCACTTGAGCCAAAATCAAGAGTCAGATGCTTAACCAACTTAACCCAGATGCCCCTCAATATTCCCAAATCTATCAACGTGATACACCACATTAGTAAAAGAAAATAAACATATGATCATTTGAATAGATGGAGAAAAATCATTTCACAAAGTACAGCACCAATGCTTGATAAAAGCCCTCAACAAAGTAGGCATAGAGGGAACATATCTCAACATGATAAAGGCCATATATGAAAACCCCACAGCTAATATCATCCTCAATAGGAAAAAACTGAGAGCTTTTCCTCTATGGTAAAGAACAAGACAGGGATGTCCACTCTCACCACTGTTACTCAACAAAGTAATGGACTGTCTAACCTCAACAGACAACAAAAAGAAGTAAAATGCATCCAAATCAGCATGGAAGAAGTCAAATTTTCACTATTTGCAGATGACAGGATATTCTATGGAGAAAATTCAAAAGACTCCACCAAAAAATTGCTAGAAATGTACATGAATTCATCGAAGTCATAGGATACAAAATCAGCATATAGAAATCTGTTGTATTTCTATATACCAATAATGTAGCAGCAGAAAGAGAAATCAAGGAATCAATCCCATTTACAACTGCACCAAAATCCATAAGATACCTAGGAATAAACCTAACCAAAGGGATAAGTGATCTGTACTCTAAAACAATAAAAATCTGATGGGAAAAAATTAAAGTAGACACAAAAACAATGGAAAAACATTCCATGCTCATGGATCAGAAGAACAAATATTGTTAAAATCTGTATACTACCCCAAAATAGACACATATATCAATGGAACAGAATAGAGAACCCAGAAATGGACCTACAAAATATACGACCAACTAACCTTCGACAAAGCAGGAAAGAGTATCCAATGAAAAAAAAGACAGTCTCTTCACCAAATGGTGCTGGGAAAACTGGACAGCAACATGCAGAAGAATGAACCTGGACCACTTTCTTACACCATAAACAAAAATAAACTCAAGGGAGGAGCCAAGATGGCAGAAGAGCATGGAAGTCTTTTGTGTGTCTTGCGTCCATGAGATACAGCCAAACACTAAACCATTCTGCACACCTAGAAAACTGGTTGGAGGATTAACACAACAATCTGCACAACCTGAACCACAGAACTCAGCAGGTATCTGGCACAGAGAGGTGAACTTGGGGAGCAAGAAGCCACAGTGGGAAGGGAGGTGCTTTTCTGGGTGGAGAGAGTAGAGAGATGGGGGGAGAATATGGGAAAAGCACCCCTCCCCAAAAGCAGCTGGAGAGAAAGTGGAAAATTGGAAACAGCCACAGGGACTAAATTAAAAAGGGAGAAAGGAGAAAGGAGAAGGTTTAAATTCCATTAAGACTGTAAACAAGGCTGGGGCGCCAGGGTGGCTCAGTCAGTTGAGCATCCAACTTCAGCTCAGGTCATGATCTCACAGTTTGTGAGTTTGAGCCCCACGTTGGGCTCTGCGCTGACAGCTCGGAGCCTGGAGCCTGCTTCAGATTCTGTGTTTCCTTCTCTCTCTGCCCATCCCCAGTTTGTGCTCTCTTTCTGTCATTCAAAAATAAGTAAATAAATGTAAAAAAAATTTTTTAAAGACTGAAAACAAGGGGAGCACAAAGTCTGCAACTCCGCAGCTCAATACCTGGTGGTTCTCTGGTGGGAAGGGTGAATCCCCAGGAGCAGAGAGGGGTCCAGGAGGTTCTTGGGCCACACAAGGAAAAGCGGTTCCACTGCTGGAAGGACACTTGGTAGAGACAATTGAGGCCACCTGGTCCCAGCAGACCCCAGAGAAGGGCCACGTTCGCTGGTGCTGGAACAAGGTCATTAAGGGTGAAGCCTGGTGCCAGATGTGTGTTGTGATTTTCAATAATCCCTGTAAAGCTGCTGCTACACTATCTCGAGAACTTTTTCTGGGGCGGGCTGGCACCTGGCTGCAGTCTCGGGGCACTGGCAGCAGCAGGGTCCAGCAAGCATACCTGGGTGGAGCCGGCATCAGGCCATTGCTCAGTGAGAACCTTCCGCAGAGGGGTAGAACAGGTCAAAGCCACACTCCTTCAAAAGTAAGGGACTGGGGAAAACAGCCGCATCTGAGACAAAACTCGGGAGAGAGGTACAGCCTGAGGCTTGGTCACGGACAGTAAAAAGGCGGGGAGTGGACGAAAGCTGAAGACAGAGGACAGGTGTGTGAATGCTGACTGGGGAGAAGAGAGTTCCAATACTAGAGACTAGGTAGGTGGGTGACACCATTTTCACCGCTCCTGTGCATGTGCATATACACCTAGAGTGCCACAACACTCCACCCCAGTAGGCTAGCAGCGCCATCTAGTGGACAATGGAGCCATTACACTGAGCCCCCTCAATTGGGTCAACCTTGCTCTTCAAGAACACAAGTCTCACTGCCTGCTTAGTTTATCAAATATAAAGTGCTTCATAGTCTGACTTCTAGGGGAAAACGAAGTAATTTCAGTCCTATTTCAATCTGTTAGGTCCATCTACTCAATTTTCTTTTTTTTCTTTCTTTTTCACTTCTTTTTCTTGAATACAGAAAGAAAAAAATTCATTTTTATTTTCAATTTTTATTAAAAATATTTTTAATTTTTTTACTATATATTTTACTTTTGTGTAAATTTTTTCAAATTCTATTTTACTTCCATCGTTTTATTTCAGTCTACTTCAATTTACTATTTCAAATTTTCAAACAATTTCCTTTTTTTCCTTTTCTTTTTTCTCCTTTTTGTATCTTTTCCTTTTCTTTTTTTTTTAATTTTTTTTTTACATTTATTCATTTTTGAAACAGAGAGAGATAGAGCATGAATGGGGGAAGGTCACAGAGAAAGAGGGAGACACAGAATCTGAAACAAGCTCCAGGCTCTGAGCTGTCAGCACAGAGCCCGACGCGGGGCTCGAACTCACGGACCGCGAGATCATGACCTGAGCCGAAGTCGGACGCCCAACCGACTGAGCCACCCAGGCGCCCCTCTTTTCCTTTTCTTGAATGCAGAAAGAGAAAACTTTTTTTTACTTTCAATTTCTATTAAAAATATTTTTCCTTAATTTTTTTACTATATTTTTTACTTTTATGTATATTTGCTCATATTCTACTTCCATCATTGTATTTGGCTCTACTACACTGGACTCACTTTTTCAAATTTTCAAATGATTTCCTTTTCTCCTTTTCATCTCTTTTTTCTTGAATATGGAAAGAGAAAAATTGATTTTTATTTTTAATTTATATTTAAAATATTTTTAATTTTTTTCTACTATATTCTTTACTTTTGTGTAAATTTGTTCAAATTCTATTTTACTCCCATCATCTCATTTTAGTCTACTGCATTGTATTCATTTTTTCAAATTCTCAAATTATTTCCTTTTCCCCCCTTTTTTCCCTGATCTGTCAAACCACTTTCAATGCCCAGACCAAAACACACCTAGGATTACCATCATTTTCCAATTTGTGTGTGTGTGTGTGTTTAATTTTTTAATTTTAATTTTTTAATCTTAATATTTTTTTTAATTTTAATTATGATAGCTCATCAATTCCATTTCTTCCTTCAAAATGACAAAACGAAGGAATTCACCCCAAAAGAAAGACCACGAAGAAACAACAGCCAGGGATTTAACCAGCACAAATACAAACAAGATGTCTGAACCAGAATTTAGAATCACGATAATAAGAACACTAGCTGGAGTCCAAAATAGATTAGAATCCCTTTCTGCTGAGGTAAAAGAAGTAAAAACTACTCAGAATAATATAAAAAATGAGCTGCAATCATGGATGGATGCTGCAGCAGCAAGGATGGATGAAGCAGAACAGAGAATCAGTGATATAGAGGACAAACTTAGAATAATGAAGCAGAAAAAAAAGAAGGAGATTAAGGCAAAAGAGCATGATTTAAGAATTAGAGAAATCAGTGACTCACTAAAAAGGAACAACATCAGAATCATAGAGGTCCCAGAAGAGGAAGAGAGAGAAATAGGGGTAGAAGGGTTATGAGCAAATCATAGCAGAGAATTTTCTTAAGCTGGGGAAAGACACACACATCAAAATCCAGGAAGCACAGAGGACCCCCATTAGATTCAACAAAAACTGACCATCAACAACGCATATCATAGTCAAATTCACAAAATACTCAGGCAAGGAGAGAATCATGAAAGCAGCAAGGGAAAAGATGTCCCTAACCTACAAGGGAAGACAGATCAGGTTTGCAACAGACCTAAGCACAGAAATGTGGTAGGCCAGAAAGGAGTGACAGGATATATTCAATGTGCTGAATCAGAAAAATATGCAGCCAAGAATTCTTTATCCAGCAAGGCTGTCATTCAAAATAGAAGGAGAGATAAAAAGTTTCCCAGACAAGTAAAAACTAAGGAGTTTGGTGACCACTAAACCGGCCTTGCAAGAAATTGTAAGGGGGATTCTCTGAGGGGAGAAAAGGTAAAAATATAAACAAACAAACAAATAAATAAATAAATTCCAAAAGCAACAAAGATTAGAAAGGACGAGAGAACACCACCAGAAACTCCAACTCTACAAGCATCACAATGGCAATAAATTCATATCTCAGTACTCACTCTAAACGTCAATAGACTCAATGCTCCAATCAAAAGACATAGGGTAACAGAATGGATCAGAAAACAAGATCTATCTATATGCTGTTTACAGGAGACCCACTTTAGACCTAAAGGCACCTTCAGATTGAAAATAGGGATGGAGAACCATCTATCATGCTAATGGCCAACAAAACAAACCCAGAGTAGCCATACTTATATCAGACAATCTAGAATTTAAAATAAAGACTGTATCAAGAGAGGCAGAAGGACATTATATCATGATCAAGGGGTCTATCCACCAAGAAGACCTAACAATTGTAAACATTTATGCGCCAAGTGTGACAGCACCCAAATATATAAATCAATTAATCACAAGCATAAAGAAACTCATCAATAGTAATGCCATAATAGTAGGAGACTTCAACACCCCACTCAGAGCAATGGACAGATCATCGAATCAAAATATCAACAAGGAAACAATGGCTTTGAATGACACACTGGACCAGATGGACTTAACAGATATATTCAGAACATTTCATCCTAAAGCAACAGAATATACATCCTTCTCCAGTGCACATGGAACATTCTCCAGAATAGACCATATACTGTGATACAAATCAGCCCTAAGTACAAAAAGATCGAGATCATACTGTGTATATTTTCAGACCACAACACTATAAAACTCCAAATCAACCACAAGAAAAAAATGTGGAAAGATAACAAATACTTGGAGATTGAAGAACATCCTACTAAAGAATGAATGGGCTAACCAAGCAGTTAAAGAGGAAATTAAAAAGTATATGGAAGCTAATCAAAATGATAACACTACAACCCAAAACCTCTGGGACACAGCAAAGGCGGTCATAAGAGTAAACTGTATAGCAATCCAGGCCTTTCTAAAGAAGGAAGAAAGATCTCAGATACACAACCTAACCTTATGCCTTAAGGAGCTGCAAAAAGAACAGCAAATAAAACCCCAAACCAGCAGAAGACAGGAAATAGTAAAGGTTGGAGCAGAAATTAATGCTATCAAAACCAAAAAAAGAGTAGAACAGATCAATGAAACCAGAAGCTGGTTCTTTGAAAGAATTAACAAAATTGATAAACCACTAGCCAGTTTGATCAAGAAGAAACAGGAAAGGACCCAAATAAATAAAATCAACAATGAAAGAGGAGAGATCACAACCAACACAACAGAAATAAAAACAATAAGAGATTATAAGCAATTATATGCTAACAAAATGGGCAATCTGGAAGAAATGGACAAATTCCTAGAAACATATACCCTACAAAAACTGAAACAGGAAGAAATGGAAAATTTGAACAGACCCATAACCAGTAAGGAAATCGAATTAGTAATCAAAAATCTCCCAAAACACAAGAGTCCAGTGCCAGATGGCTTTCCAGGGGAATTCTACCAAACATTTAAGGAAGAGTTAACACCTATTCTCTAGACGCTGTTCCAAAAATAGAAATGGAAGGAAAACCTCCAAACTCTCTATGAAGCCAGCATTACCTTGATTCCAAAACCAGACAGAGACCCCACTAAAAAGGAGAACTATAGACCAATTTCCCTGATGAACATGGATGCAAAAATCCTCAACAAAATATTAGCCAACTGGCTCCAACAATACATTAAAAAAAAATTATTCACCACGACCAAGTGGGATTTATACCTGGGATGCAGGGCTGGTTCAATATTTGCAAAACAATTAACGTGATTCATCACATTAATAAAAGAAAGGACAAGAACCATATGATCCTCTCAATAGATGCAGAGAAAGAATTTGACAAAATACAGCCTCCTTTCTTGATAAAAACCCTCAAGAAAGTAGGGATAGAAGGAGCATATCTCGAGATACAAAAGCCATATATGAATGACCCAATGCTAATATCATCCTTAATGGGAAAAACTGAGAGCTTTCCCCCTAAGGTGAGGAAACAAACAGGGATGTCCACTCTCGCCACTGTTATTCAACATAATATTGGAAGTCTTAGCCTCTGCAATCAGACAACACAAAAAAAATAAAAGGCATCCAAATCAGCCAGGAGGAAGTCAAACTTTCACTCTTCACAGATGACATGATACTCTATATGGAAAACCCAAAAAATTCCACCAAAAAACTGCTAGAATTGATTCATGAATTCAGCAAAGTTGCAGGATATAAAATCAACGCACAGAAATCGGTTCCATTCCTATACACCAACAATGAAGCAACAGAAAGAGAAATCAAGGAATTGATCCCATTTACAGTTGCACAAAAAAACGTAAAATACCTAGGAATAAATCTAACCAAAGAGTTGTCTATACACTGACAACTATAGAAAGCTTATGAAAGAAATTGAAGAAGACACAAAAAATGGAAAAAAGATTTCATGTTCCTGGATAGGAAGAACAAATATTGTGAAAATGTCAATACTACCCAAAGCAATCTACACATTCAATGTAATCCCTATCAAAGTAACACCAGCATTCTTCACAGAGCTAGAACAAACAGTCCTAAAATTTGTATGGAACCAGAAAAGATCCCGAATAGCCAAAGCAATCTTGAAAAAGCAAACCAAAGCAGGAGGCACCACAATCCCAGACTTCAAGCTATACTACAAAGCTGTAATCATCCAGAGAGTATGGTACTGGCACAAGAACAGACACTCAGATCAATGGAACAGAATAGAGAACCCAGAAATGGACCCACAAACATATGGCCAACTAATCTTTGACAAAGCAGGAAAGACTAGCCAATGGAATAAAGACAGTCTCTTCAGCAAGTGGTGCTGCGAAGACTGGACAGCAACACGCAGAAGAATGAACCTGGACCACTTTCTTACACCACACACAAAAATAAATTCAAAATGGATGAAAGACCTCCATGTAAGACAGGAAGCCATCAAAATCCTCGAGGGTACAGCAGGCAAAAACCTCTTTGATCTTCCACCACAGCAATTTCTTACTCAACACATCTTTGGAGGCAAGGGAAACAAAAGCAAACATGAACTATTGGGACATCATTAAATAAAAACCTTCTTCACAGCAAAGGAAACAATCAAGAAAACTAAAAGGCAACCTAGAGAATTGGAGAAGATATTTGCAAATGACATATCAGATAAAGGGTTAGTATCCAAAATCTATCAAGAACTTATCAAACTCAACACCCAAAAAACAAACAATCTAGTGAAGAAATGGGCAAAAGACATGAATAGACACTTCTCCAAGGAAGACATTCAGATGGCCAACTGACACATGAAAAAATGCTCAACTTCACCCATCATCAGGGAAAAACAAATCAAAACCACAAAGAGATACCACCTTACACCTATCAGAATGGTTAACATTAACAACTCAGGCAACAACAGATGTTTGCGAGGATGCGGAAAAAGACTATCTCTTTTGCATTGTTGGTGGGAATGCAAGCTGGTGCAGCCACTCTGGAGAACAGTATGGAGGTTCCTCAAAAAACTAAAAATAGAACTATCCTACGACCCAGCAATTGCACTACTAGGCATTTATCCAAGGGATACAGGTGTGCTGTTTTGAAAGGACACATGCACTCCAATGTGTATAGCAGCACTGTCAACAATAGCCAAAGTATGGAAAAAGCCCAAATGTCCATCAATGGATGAATGGCTCAAGATGTGGTATATATACACACAATGAAGTATTACTCGGCAATCAAAAAGAATGACATCTTTCCATTTGCATCTACGTGGATGGAACTGCAGAATATTATGCTAAGTGAAATTAGTCACTCAGAGAAAGACAAATATCATATGACTTCACTCACATGAGGACTTTAAGAGACAAAACAGATTAATATAAGGGGAGGGAAACAAAAATAATACAAAAACAGAGAAGGGGACAAAACAGAAGAGACTCATAAATATATGGAGACCAAAGTGAGGGTTACTGGAGGGGTTGTGGGAGGGGGGATGGGCTAAATGGCTAAGGGGCACTAAGGAATCTACTCCTGAAATCATTGTTGCACTATTTGCTAACTAGTTTGGATGTAAATTTTTAAAAAATAGGGGCGCCTGGGTTGTTCAGTCGGTTAAGCGTCCGACTTCGGCTCAGGTCACGATCTTGCGGTCCGTGAGTTCGAGCCCCGCGTTGGGCTCTGTGCTGACTGCTCAGAGCCTGGAGCCCGTTTCAGATTCTGTGTCTCCCTCTCTCTCTGACCCTCCCCCGTTCATGCTCTGTCTCTCTCTGTCTCAAAAATAAATAAATGTTAAAAAAAAAATTTAAAAAAAATAAATAAATGTTAAAAAATTTTTTTAAAAATAATAAAATAAAATAAATAAATAAATAAAAATAAACTCAAAATGGATGAAAGACCTAAATGTGAGACAGGAAACCACCAAAATCCTACAGAGCACAGGCAGCAACCTCTTTGACCCCAGCCACAGCAGCTTCTTACTATATATGTCTCTGGAAGCAAGGGAAATAAAGGCAAAAATGAAGTATTGGGACCTCATTAAGATAAAAAATCTTCTGCACAGTAAATAAAACTAAAAGGCAACTGACAAAATGGGAGAAGACATTTGCAAATGACATATGGGATAAAGGGTTAGTATCCAAAATCTATAAAGAATTTATGAAACTCAACATCTGAAAAACAACAGTTAAGCAATGGGCAGAAGACATGAGTAGACATTTTCCAAAGAAGACATCCAGATAGCTAACAGACACACGAAGAGATGCTCAACATCACTCATCACCAGGGAAATACAAATCAAAACCACAATGAGATACTACCTCACACCTGTCAGAATGGCTAAAATTAACAACTCAGGAAACAACAGATGTTGGTGAAGATGTGGAGAAAGGGGAACCCTTTAGTACTGTTGGTAGGAATGCAAACTGGTGCAGCCACTCTGGAAAACAGTATGGGGTTTCCTCAAAAAATTAAAATTAGGACTACCCTATGACCCAGCAACTACACTACTAAGTATTTTCTCAAAGGATACAAAAATACAGGTTCAAAGTGGTACATGCACCCCAATGTTTATAGCAGCATTATCAACAATAGCCAAATTCTGGAAAGAGTCCCAATGTCCATTGATTCATGAATGGATAAACAAATTGTGGTATGTATATATGTATTTATGTATATATATATATATATATATATATATACACACACACACACATACATACAATGGAATATTATTCAGCCATAACAGAATGAAATCTTGCCATTTGCAATGGTATGGATAGAGCTGGAGAGTATTAGCTAAGCAAAGTAAGTCAGAGAAGACAAATGCCATATTATTTCACTTATATGTGGAATTTAAGAAACAAGTGTTCATAGTGGGGGAAAAATATAGGCAAATAAGGAAACAGACTCTTAAGTATAAAGAACAAACTGATGGTTAGTAGAGGGGAGGTGGGGTGGGGGATGTGTTAAATAGGTGATGGGGATTCGGAGGGCACTTCTTGTGATGAGCCATGGGTGTTAGATGTAAGCAATGAATCACTAAATTCTTGAAACTAATTATTACACTCTGTTAACTAACTGGAATTTAAATAAAAACTAAAAAAATAAAAATAAAGGGAAAAATATAGTGAAGTCCTTTTAGCATTCCTAGGCTCTATAGGGAAAATGTAATCCATTGTCCACTAGCTTTTGCTCCTGCCCCCTAATCTTTGCTGACTTTCATCAGCTTTGGTTCCTTTTGCTCTTTTCTGGATATTTTAGAACAGAGGCTCACAACAACTGCCTATGGGGCAATGAGAATATAATTATTCAAGTAACCAGCCAGAACCACTGTTAAAATGTTTATTATCAATGTAAAGTGAAATCAGGATTTTACAAGCAAGTTTCCAAACACAAATATTGTTTTCTATAACAGTTTATCTTCCTTTTCAAGGCCTAAATATGAACACATATATAACTGGAGAATTTTTAAAATATGGTGTTTTTAATTTTAATACATCTTCAGTTGACAGGCATGCAAAATAACTCATTTCCAAATCATATGAAATATACAAATTGAAAACGTAGCATTTTAATGTACTTACTGGCCATAAAACTCAGCAAGAAACTGTTCTTCCCCATACCTCAGAAAAATCACCACCAATTCCTTTCTAGGGCATTGATGACATTAACAGTAATTAGCCCTCCCTTGTCAGCATCCAGATATCCCTGGCTCAATCTATCTATGCAAATTAATGCTATATTTCCAGTTGCTGGAAATGCTCCATCATCTCTTCACTGCATTACGCTTGGCAAGGCACCTACCAACAATGCACATGATGGGAACTGAGCCATGGAGAACATTAATGGCTTGACTGAAGAGCTAACTACATATTCTTGGTCTGCTAATTGAGTGAGGATATTAACGAAATGTAAAATTCCAGGAGGCATTCTTTTTTCACCCTGCCCAAGTTACCAGCATGTATAGTACTTGGAAGTAAAGAGGAGAAGGTGACAACAGTCATAAACATGAAATCTCCCTAGAACTAAAAGCAAACTAAACAAAATGTAAAGTAGAGTGGGCCAAAGAACAGAATCCCATTGGGTTTTATTTGTGGCTTCAAACAACATCCAAACTGAGAGGTTCAAAAATTAAGAAACAGTGTCAATGCACTGAGGGATCATCAATTTGCATTAGAATATTATTAAAATATTTTCTAAGAGTTGTGTGTGCTGCATTGTTGAATTTGGTGCCAACAGTCAAGAAACAACCAAATACATTAAAGTACAGTAAATAACTTTTACTATACCCACTTCCAAAAATTATAAAGCATAATTTTCTTTGCCATTCTTCAAGTGAATTCGTAAAACAGGTAGAAACTCAAAACATTAACTGTAATATTACACAAGATAATTAATTTGTCTTTGGTAACTCAGTCTGTCCCAAAATATTTCTGTCCAAAATGTGTAGGTGCAACAGGATGAACTTCAGTAGTTAAAATTGTGATCTCTGGAAACTCCTGAATGATTGATTTGGCACCTTCAAAACATAATAGGAAAACTGCTGTTATGGCAGGACTTTTTGGTAACATTAGCTGGAATTCAGGAATTTTATAGCCACTAAGTATAATAAAGACAGAAGGGGCGCCTGGGTGGCTCAGTCAGTCAAGCGTCTGACTTTGGCTCAGCTCATGATCCTGTGGCTTGTGAGTTCAAGCCCCCCGTCAGGCTCTGTGCTGACAGCTCAGAGCCCAGAGCCTGCTTCAGATTCTGTATCTCCATCTCTCTCAGTCCCTCCCTCACTCACCCCTATCGGTTTGTCTCTCTCTCAAAAAAAATAAACATTAAAAAAATGAGATAAGACAGAAAGCAATGACCTCCTAGTCAGACTTTGCTAATCTCTTAGTTTATATGTCTGATACCTGGAAAGCTTTGACAATCATCACACTATGCCCTCACCCAGTAACTAATGAATTCTTAGAATCAAATTGTTTTATATCCGAGATATTACAAATACATTCAGTTATAGCAACTTTCTCCCTGAAGTCTTTGTTTTGTTTTCATTTTAAATTATTTTCTTTTAAAAAAATGTTTATTTTTGAGAGAGAGAGGAGAAAGCAGAGAGAGAGAGAGAGAGAGAGAGAGAGAGAATCCCAACCAGTCTCTGCAATGTCACGTGGAGCCTGACATGGGGCTCAAACCCACGAACCGTGAGATCATGACCTGAGCCAAAACCAAGTGTAGGATTCATAACCAACTGAGCCATCCAGGTTCCCCTGTTTTGTTTCATTTTAAAGGCAGCTAGAATAGAAAGAATATATACTCCTTTCCAGAAACAACATCATATATAAGATGATGGATGGTTTCTCAATTGGAACACTGAAACAAGTGTGAAAACTTATTTGGTATGTCAGAGCGAGCTAGCTTTTAGAAGTTAGGACTCTAGCTTTGGGGGTTGCATGGAAAGAGTCTAGCTAGGACCCTAGCCAAACTAAAAAGCCATAATGATGCTGTCACTAAATAAGATTTTTTCATCTACAATGTCAAAGAATAGTATACTATTCTAATGTATACTCTTAGAACTAATACAGTTACTTTTCTACTTCCAAAGGCAGAAAGCCCAATAATTATTTGGTTATCTCAACATTTACAGTGCCATCTCTGCTATATATAAATGGATGACCAAGCAAATTGCCCTTTGTCACCATCAACATTTGAACTACCAGTAAGTTTTTATTATGAAACAGCAAAATAATCAATGGCCTACTGAAAGCAGCCCTCCCAACAAGATATGCTGTAGCCTCTTCAGGGTTGGCTAAGACTTGGAACCTTTGGCCATGAGGAAGCACTCTAACTAGAAGCCACATATTTCTCTTTCCTTTCAATTATGAAACAAATACAAATTCATTGTCAAACATCTGAAAAATACCAAAAACAAAACTTAAAAAATAAAATGAAGCACTTAGAATCCCACCATCCTAAGATAACCACTATTAATATAGTGTGTATTTTGAAATTAAATTTGAAATAGTACTGTGCATCTGTCTAGCCTCTCATGCTAAGGAAACACTTATTAGGGTCGATGTTAAATCCAAGTCTGATTGTGGTAGTGATAATGGTCGTAATTTGTCTTAATTGTCTCTAAACTTGGTGATAACATTTTACATTATTCTAATGCAGTTACTTTTTAACATTTACCATGTAGATGTTTTGATGTTATTAAATATTTTTCAAAAACATGATTTAGTTATATAATATTACATCCTTTGAATATATATTTACTTAACCACTTCTTTATTGTAAGGCATTTATATACTATCGAATTTTTCCTTACAGTAGACATAACTCTGCAATGAATATCCTGAAAGCTAAGTTTCTACATGCATGTATGATTATTTTCTTAGGACACTTTCACAATTGTCCTAGATTGTATGTTTAAAAAAACTAAGGCCTTACATTAGGTTTATTTTCCTGAGGAAATGGAGAACAAACACACAGTTCTACCATTATGCCCTTTGAGCAGAAATAGAACTTAAAAAAAACTTCTGATCTTTGCTTCACGTTGCAAAGTTTACTGCAGCAAGACCACAGGATCTAACCAGATCTTCAAGTTGATTGTGGTGTGGGAGCAGTTCTCAGGCTCGGCTGAGAAGTCAGGAGAAACAGGGACATTTCAGCTATTCACATGCTCTACCCAAACAATGTTACCACAAAAACAATCGCAATCCCCTTCAAAGGGATTAGTTCATCACCTTCCATATCAATTTGAACATTAGAATGGTGTAAAATATCCTATCACCCAGCTTAAAACTTATTAACACAAGTTATAAACTACCAAAATTAGATTTAGATTTAATGTGGAAGCAAATGAACTTTTTCTCCTGACGAGACTCTGGGCAGATACACACTTACCCAACCCTTGACCATCTGAAGGCCCAGTTACCGCCTCATGCTGAACTCACCATGAGGAGTGGAGAACAGGCTGAGTAGGATAATAACACTGGGTTGAACTCCATGTTCTATAAGAACCTTTACAGCTTCAATTACAGTATTTCCAGTGCCTGAAATCAAATGACAACCAAATGCATTAGCAACTTTAACATTTATCTCAAAACGTCTTTGAAGTTTCTTTGAAGTTAAAGGCAGTTTAGAAATCTAACATAAGACACTAGGCAAAGCGTCATTTGCAGGTATCTTTTCTTTACCAATGACATTATTTTCAATAATGGACATGACATACACACTTTTCAATTTTCAAATGCACAACAAACCCTAAATTCATTCAGTATTAGAGATATCAAATTTGACACCCACCCTCCACCACCAACCCTAGGAGATAATGTCGTGTGTGATCTGAGTAAGCTTAGGAAACAATACAATAGGAGAAAAAATATTACTTCCAGAGAGGATAAATCCTTGAGAAAATCACTGTTATGCTCACTGAGCTAGAGAAGGGACATATTTCAATAGACCTTCTGTGTTCTATATATTCTGCCTCATTAGGTCCTTTGCTTCAGTGTGAGTATTCCTTTTAAAACAAAAGCTCTTTGGAGCTAAAAAAATTTAGATAACATATATTCTCTTATTACACAATAAAAATTCCCCAGTGAAACTGCCCAGGGCAACTCCAAATACAACAGAAAAACATATTTAGAAAGGGTTTTGCCTTTATATAAGGATACCTAAAGGGCAGTCACTAAGTGGAATTGCTTTAAACCCTAAGCAAAGTATACAAATTAAACTCCAGCCACTCACTGAGAATTGGATACATCAGAAGAACTTTTCTCCGGTAAATGTCTGGAGGGAATTTGGCATAATATACTTTGGCTCTTTGTGTTTCCTCATCACTCTGAATCAGGATCTTTCCAATTCGTATAGATCGACAGCAGTCTCGTAAACCTTGTTCCATTGCCTCACCTTGAAAAAAGGAAAATTTTCAAAAGAAAAAAAGGGTAGGGGGAGATAAAAATAAGGTCCAAAAATAGGCCAAAGCAGAGCATGTGACTATAATTAATACAAAAAGGACATTGCCAAAATGGGAGCAATTCTTCTTAAGAGCTTTCATTTCAAATGTGCTCATATTTTATACTTAGTGTAGGTCAATTAAGCCAGATTAAGGGCTGGCCAATGAAAGTAGGATAAGCTTATCTTTATTGCTGGCTTTCAAGTTTGAGAGATGTCACACCCTTCCATGAAATTCAACAAATAAAGTGCTTTGTTAGGCTGCTCCTTGAGCTTTTCCAGTATCAGGACCATTTTACTCTTATTATTTTAAGGAAGACTTTTAAACCACCTAAACCTGGTATTTTCATCTGAAAAGATATATAAAAGATTTATGGAAGAAATGAGGGCTACAGACCAAGGAGGAGATATCTCCTCCTTGGATGGAGGAGATATCTCCTCCTTGGATGGAGGAGATGGAGATATCTCCATCAGGAGATATCACTATGCCCCAGCAATGACTTCAATGGCAGAAGTTTGCTGGCAAACAGTGAAAAACTATACTGTTCCCTTCTTCCCCTTCCCCAAGAACCATAACCAATGCTACTACTACCCACTTGGTTTCTGAACACTGAGTCATTTTGAGTCTGAATTCCATTAGAAAGTATTTGCCAAAAGTCAATTATTCTCGTACCATCTTCAAGATTAGAGGCCATACCAGAATTCTACCTGTACTGTTATTTACTTAATATTTTTCTTTAACTATTTTCATTTACATTTATTTTAAGGGGAAACTTTCTATCACTACTGTAAACATAAAAACAGTTTCTAATATATAGGAAAATCAACCAACAGCTAATAAGGTTAAAAAATAACCCTGTCTATGCATTACCCCAAGGTCATCTGCTATGTACTAGGGGTGTGAAGATGCCACTGATGTTAGGGCAGGAACTGGACTAAAATAGAAGAAAAAAATGCCATTAAAGCCCATCTCCATTGTCTTCACCAGTTTTAAAAGGTTAAATACCATTGTTCTGTAAATCCGATCATTGCTTAAAAGCTACCTTATATAAAAAAGGGAGCTAAAAGCTTCTATTTTACTTGAGATATTCAATTGTTTACAAACAGAACTTCACAGCCAGAGAAAAGGCAATGCTTGTATGTAGAAAAAATTCATTTGTCTAGTGCAAGTGAGGCTTCTACGGAACAATGGGACCTTGTGCAAAAATTAGTTAATTTATTTGTTAAGTTGCTGAATAAAAATAATACTCCCCATGTAACAGGTAGACGCTCTAATTACAGACGTAGTTTTGTTGCACAAAGTCTGGTTTAGAAGAGTAATCAGTTGGACTCAAATACAAATACACCATTTATAAGACCAGAATTTGGAAATACATAGAGTTAATAACATTTAAGTGCTTTTGCCATATAGTCACATACACATCAAATATAAAACTAAAAATATTGAATAAGTCATTCAGTCCAGTTCCTGATAGGGTAGGACTGTTCCCTATAAAAACAAACAAACAAAAACAGAACAAACATTTCTCCAGTCAGGTATTCGAAGCTCTGCAAGCCTGAATTTGTGCCATATTCTGTCAGTCTTCAAACTGCCCTGTTCTCCCCAGGACAGCATCATCTCATCATCCTATCCTCCCATCCTACCCTGAATCTCTCTGAAAGCTGGCCTGCCCATGGGGGCAGGCCACTGGAGTAGATGCCCTGCAGTTAAAGTCAAATTCAGTAACACAGAGGCCATCATCCAAGGCACCATGAGGACAGAAAACACAAGTGGTGAGATTTAAGTTAAGGCAGGCTGCAATTATGACAGACAAGCTCACCTCTCTCCTGGAAAAAAAAAACTGTTTCTATGCATGCAAAGAGACAAAAATCACACATATGCAAACCTACCGCTTCTCATTATGCTGACCCCACAATTTCCCTTCTCAAATTTCACTCCTTCATACTTGTACCCTGTTCGGGAACAAAACCAAAGAATTTATCTTTCATCACTGGAGCAATCCACTTATTTTATAAAGTGCCTGTAGTTTAAAGCAGTTGGGTACAGAGCAATCCTTGTCTAGACATTCTGTATAACCTCTTAGACTCCTTGTGAAAGTAATGAGAAGAGTCCTGATTTTTCAGTTATTTCTTAATTCTTCCTAAGAAACCTGTGGGGATAATTGGGAGAGGTAGACTTTACTGAGGAGGAACAAGATTTATGATAGCATGATATTCACATACACATTCCTCAAATTGAATTCAGAGTGGAATCATTGCACTCTGAGTGCTATAAACCCCATCAATTCAAACTGAGACCACACTGTGAGCCACAGCAGAGAGGCTACTCATTCCATCCTTTTTCCTGAACTTCAATTCTGCCTTAAAAAGTAGAAGACAAAGGCTGAAGTCATTATCTAGACATGTTCAACCCTTAGTGTCATACTGATTTTGTATCAATTATGATGCAACAATCTCAGCCCCCAATTTTCATAAAGTCAACCTCTGAATAGAACAGCTTTCATTATTTACTAAAGAAAAAAATCAGAATTTCAAATTCCTGAAATAGGGATGTTCAGCTGTGTTCTATTAGAGTAAAACAAAGTACCCTCTCCAGTTCTCAACATTTTTCGTTTTCTTTGTCTTTTTTACTTCTCATTCTTTCACCTGGAGTTTCAGTGCCAAACCAGCCCACCCATTTATTAACACCAGCAGCTTCCCTACAGATGTGAAGATAAGCTGCTAGTTTATCCCAATGGGCTGTTATCAAAGGCAACACTTGCATGCTAAAGCATATTTATTAACCTTTAACTTGAATTGACAATCAAGCCATTAACAAAAAGTCATCCACATAAATTTCTTTACTAAATGTATCTGAGTTTATTAAGTTGTTTAAAAGAACAACTTAGGCTCCACCTCAGTCTAGGCTTCACCTAGACTCCTCATTTTACATACTCCTCATTTACTGATTTAGTCATACTCCTCATTTACTGATTTACTCAGACTGCTTATTTTTCCATTTTCCCATTATTCTCAGAATTTTTATGAGGAGAATATGAGAGGAACAGCCCTGGTTACCTGTTGGGGTGGTCACCATGCATTCTTTATATGGCAGTTGATTCAACCCCTCTTCCACAACAAGTCTGATCTAAGAGTCAAAAGAAGAATAAGTTGAAAAACTGCTAGGAATCTAGTGTTGGCTGTTAGCTTAAGGAGCTGAACACTAGGCAAAAAGTCAGTAATGCAATAGGCAAGGGTAGAGCTCATGGAGGTAGGAAGGGGGCCCCTATCAAGTTTTAGATGCAGAAAGAGATCCCCATGCTCGGCTGCTTGCTGCTAGGTACCCAACCTTGGTTAGGCACATGATCGCCACCAAAAGGCTCAAGTATGCCTTCTGATTCTCATTCAGTTAGTCCAGCCTGTATTATGAGAGATGCAAAACTACAGCAAGTGACAAGAGTCATGGCAGGCACCCTTGGAAGTAATATACTTCTGGTTACTCTGAAAATAGTGCCCACTGGGAATTCCTCTGCCTTGTTCAGTACTTTGAAATTAAGTTGGTTTCTTTTTATCAAAGGCTCACCATAATGCAAATAAAGCCTGCAACTTCTTAGGAGGAAATAAATGAATGGATGGGGGCTGAACCAATTTCCTGAGTTTGAAGTAGGATCCAGTAATCTCTAGACCCAGTGTGGGGCTCAAACTCATGACCCTGAGGTCAAGACTCACATTCTCAGCTTTCAAAAAAAAAAAGTCTCCTAATGATCTTAATGTGCAGTATAGAGGAAAGAATCCATCAGAACTACTAGGAACAGCCTCCAAAACCCAGATATGATATTCCTCTGAGCACCCAGAGCTTCCAGAGCCTACTACAATAAAGGTGGTACTCAGTTTTCGATGCATTTTCTCTCGTCAATATTACATTATTAAGAATTAGGAACAACAGGGAGAAACACCAGGCTCCATGTTCTGTTATCACAACACCCTGCTGCCATTAAAATGATCAATGCTAAATGGGCCAGCACTTTGTCAGCCTATAGCACCAGAGGGTCCAGGAACCTCATGAATACTGTGTATGTATGCACATTCATCTCTAGCCACCCCTTCTGTGGAGGTTAATGTTTCTTAAGAGCAAGGGAAGAAAATATTCCTTTTCTTTGGAGAGCCTAGATCTCCCAGTAACACTCCTCTAAAAAGTCTTACCTCCTGCCCATCTCCTGAAACCCTGGGACAGAAACTGGATGTGTCCAAGCCTTATAGGAGAACATAAAACCAGAAGAAGGGTAACTACATATAAAGAACTCAAGATTCAAGTGCCCGGGAAGCCAATCCTGACAAATCCACGATGCAATTAATGTCAACTGTAATGGTATCCTTGTGCTAGAATAGACAAATGTACTAGAAATCCTCAATACCAGAAACCTAAATAGCTCCAGTCTCTACCACAATGACAGAAGGCCCTCCACACACAACCCCCAATATTGTCAGAACCTTCAAAGCCAAATGCAGAGAACAGAGAGGTTCCAATTACCATCCCCTCATGTGAATTATGTCATGGATCCTTATTTTTTATTTAAGATATAAGGCCTGCCCTTTCAGGCAAGCATTTTATAATAACCATGAACTTAATTCCTACCTTCTATAGAAAAAGGGCAAAGAAAGCAAAAGAAAGAGGAACCACTTTCTATTAATGAACACCAACATTTCTGTTTTCTCCACAGCAGCCAATGGCACATGTTCCTTCCTCCTTGAAACTGCTCCTTTGGTTTGATTAAAGCATAAAGACAGGGGCACCTGGGTGGTTCAGTCAGCTAAGCGTCCAACTTTGGCTCAGGTCATGATCTCACGGCTCGTGGGTTCGAGCCCCATGTCAGGTTCTGTGCTGACAGCTCAGAGCCTGAAGCCTGCTTCAGATTCTGTGTTTTCCCTCTCTCTCTCTGCCCCTCTCCTGCTCGTGCTCTGCCCCTCTCTCTCTCAAAAATAAACATTTAATTTTTTTTTAATTTAAAAAAGCATAAAGACAGAATGACCTAATTATCACTACAGGAGTGTCAATTAATTAAGAACCAACAATACTTAAAGCCAAAAGCCTACTCGGGGCGCCTGGGTGGCGCAGTCGGTTAAGCGTCTGACTTCAGCCAGGTCACGATCTCGCGGTCCGTGAGTTCGAGCCCCGCGTCAGGCTCTGGGCTGATGGCTCAGAGCCTGGAGCCTGTTTCCAATTCTGTGTCTCCCTCTCTCTGCCCCTCCCCCGTTCATGCTCTGTCTCTCTCTGTCCCAAAAATAAAATAAACGTTGAAAAAAAAAAAAAAAGCCAAAAGCCTACATTATTTTGGAATTAAGATTTTCCCAGGGAAAATCTAAATGAAAAGTTTCGTGCCTTTCTTCCCTCCTCACATTCCCTTTAATAATCTGTCTTTTGTACTCTGATTATACCTGTGAGGTTAATAAACCACTTTTCTTTCTTTCCCAAACTAAATACTGACAACAGTATTTAGAATGTAAACTCCATTAGATCGGGGACAATGTCTGTATTCTTTACTGCTGTATCTTCTCCCCCTGCAACACAGCCTAGCCCAGTGCCTGACTTGAGTTCAGTATGTATTTCATGAGTATGAATACTAATAACCACAGCAGAAAATGTGTGCTTATTCCAAGCACTAAGCACACTTAGATGTAAATACAAGAAGGAAATGCAATGCTTCATCTGAAGACAACCCAACTTGGCCTGAGATCCTTTCAGAGCACACTAGCTAAACTGAATTGGGCGTGGCCAATCCTTAACAGGAAGTCTCTGAGGAAAGCATACACAGTCCAACTCAGTATTTCACATGTAAAGATAGTACAGAAAGGACAAAATAAATAACTCCCCATGTAAACTACAAGAGAGGTATTAGTTTTTCTGTATTAAATGAATACCACAAAAGTAACTACTAGGTCTCCCTACATCTTTGGTTTTCTTTTCATGTACTTCACTTCACTGTTCTAAGATGAGACATTTAGGGGTTACTAAAGATCAGGTTACCAAGATCCCCTTTGAGAGGTAGAAGTACCTCAGAATTACAGAGAACAAGTTCATGGGCAATACTCTGAGGTGAAATGGATTGAGGTACAGCTTTAATGAAAGAGTAGAGACAAAATACTTCAGAAGTTTACCAGGATGATGTTTACTTGGCACAAACTCTCTCACCCCTCAGAATGCTGTAGAACAAAAAAGCCCTTGGCCTTACTATGATTATATCACTAGGAACAATGAAACAAAAATGGAGAGCCTCTACCTACCAAACGATCTGCAGAAAACATGAAGTCCCCTCTAGTGGCTGTCCTAGAAAGAAAGTAGTAAAAGTTTTAGTCCAGAATAGAGCTTTAAAGTAAAATATTACTTAACACATATAGTAACACTGATATTAAAACCTATTACATACTAAAAGCCTAAAAGCTTACATGTACAAACTATTTCTGAGGCAAGATATTTTTCACTTGCATACAGGAACCTAAATGGAATGATTCAATAAATACTGTTGAAAATGCTTACTTGATATCAACATTAGAGACAGGAATTGAAAAGATCATGCATTCTCCCACTGAGCTGCCCAAGTATATATTATTCAACCAGGAGATGAATGAAGCTCCCCCTGCAAGATGGCAGCAAGCCCACAGCTCAAGTTAAGAGAAAAACTTCACAGTATGAAAACCAGATTCTTCCCATTCTCCCCCTCCATTCACCTTGAACTAAAACCCAGGTAATGGGGGGCCTAAGTAGATCAGTTGGTTTAGAGGCCAACTTCGGCTCAGGTCATGATCTCACGGTTCGTGGGTTCGAGCCCCACATCAGGCTCTGTGCTGACAGCTCAGAGCCCAGAGCCTGCCTCAGATTCCGTGTCCTCCTTCTCTCTCTACCCCTCCCCCTTTCCCACTCGCACTCTGTCTCTATCAAAAAATGAATAAACATTAAAAAATTTTTAAACCCAGGTAACCAAGATAAGTAACCCATCTACTTTTTCTCTAATTCCATTTTGGAATGCTAATTGATACAAACAAATCTTCTAATGTTACCATTGTTTTCAAGAATGCATAACCTAATTTCTAAGACCTCTTTCTAAAATTATTGATAATTTGTTCCTTTTACCTGTTTTCTCAATCAAATACTTTATTCCCTAGATCTTTCTGCCATTTTCCTGTACATTCCCTTCTGGTCAACACTTTTATATCCTGAGGTGCCCAATTAACAATAATCTAGGGTTGCACCTGACCACCTGACCAACCAAAAGGGGAATATTAAAAGGCTGACATTTTTTTTCTGTATGTAAAATTCTAGTATTGGTCTGCCCCATATAAGTTAAATGATCTGACTCAACAGACTGATTTACACTTTATGTACTTAAAAATCCCCATCTGCCTATCCACAGCATACCTAAAATATTCCCCCAACACAGCATCAAAATGGCATATGCAAGCATATATTATCTTGGTATACCATTAACCACTACCTCTTTTTTTCCCAAGCTGCATTTACTTTCTCTGACAGGAAAAAGAAATGAAACATCCCTGACACAAATGACATTTGGTTTCTTAGAGTAACCACAGTTCTATCATATTACAGTTCTATCATATTATATTATCATATAATAATTCTCTAAAATATGAACCAAAACTGAGCAATGGCAAGAATACAGGTCTGTATCCTTTACATATAAATATTCCCTAAACTCAGAAAACTATCCACACACACCTACACACACACACACACACACACACACAGAGCCCATTTAAAACAGGCTGTATTTAAAGAACAAACTGATAGTTGCCAGAGGGGAGGGGGATAGGGATATGGGCAAAATGTGTGAAGACAAGTGGGAGATACAAGCTTTCTGTTATGGAATGAATGAGTCCTGCAAATAGAAGGCACAGCATAAGAAATATAGTCCATGATACTGTAATGGCACTGTATGGTGACAGATGGTAGCTACACTTGTGGTGAACATGGCATAACATATAAACTTGTGGAATCACCATGTTGTACACCTGAAATTAATGTAACATTGTGTGTCAACAATACTCAAATTTAAAAAATAAATTAAATAAATAAATAAAACAGACTATTTCATGTACTGTGGTTTTCAAATAAAACCACACTATTACGGTAGCATCTTTGATTTCTGGAATCAATCTTCACAATATGCTCGTCAAGGAAGTAAAAGTTAGTGAACTACAAAAAAATAACTGAAGACTACTTTCTGTTTACTAGACATATACAAACATACAATCTAGGCAGCCAGAACACAGTTTTTCAATAGGGAAGAAAAATCTGGTTTGCCTTAAAAGAAGTATTAAGTAATATATCTTGGGTACACATCTGAAATATTTGTTTTTAATTTCTGAACAGTTACACAGAAATTTATTACATAGAAAAGTTATATTTGGTTAAGTGATCAGAGTCACCCAAATCCATTACAGTAAAACCTTGGTTTGCAAGCATAATTCATTCCAGAAACATTCTGTAATCCAAAGCAGTTGTATATCAAACTGAATTTCAAGAACCATTGGCTCAGTTGTGATCATGTGACACTTGGCATCACATACTACTTGTGTTGCAAGACATCACTTGTTTATCAAGTTAAAATTTATGAGAAATGTTTGCTCATCTTGTGGAACACTCACAGAACAAGTTACTCACCATCCAAGGTTTTACGTATTTTACTCTAAAATCAGACATTTTAACATCTTTCATACTCTCCCCCCAAATATCAGCTTCAACTGATAAATTTTCTGTAATAATCTCCTTCTCTACATTCCAAAAAGTACACGCTAGGAGAACTGTCATCTCTTGATAGCTATTTGACTCCCAATTAAAGCATTCACTGCCGTAAGTCATCTCACTACAAACAGTAATTACTAACATATTTCCTGCTGTTTTAGACCCATACTGTTCAAGACCCATACTGTGTACTTTAAATCAATTTAGAAATTAAACTTTGGCTAGAATACAGTAAGTTGATTGCATTTTTTAAAAACCACAGTAGTCTTCAATATTCACATCTAAGTCCCTAACACTGTTAACATTAGAGTTTCATAAAACAGATATATACTTGTTGTACAGCAAGTTAGACATAATCTGAGCCCTTACTTTATGTCCAATGCTGCACTAAAGTGTTTGTTAATAAAGGAGTTTTAATGTAAACCCAGGTCTTCTTCACTCTATACACTTTGTTTCAAATTATAATTCTATTCACTTGTATCAAAATCATTTTTTTAATTTTTTAAGTTTATTTACTTATTTTGAGAGAGACAGAGACAGTATGAGTGGAAGAGGGGCAGAGTGAGAGGGAGACAGAGAATCCCAAGCAGGCTCCACGCTGCCAGCACAGAGCCCAATGCCAGGCTTGAATTCCCAAAACCACAAGATCATGACCTGAGCAAAACCAAGAGTCGGACACTTAACTGACTGACCCACCCAGACACCCCTCAAAATCATTCTTTAAAAAAAGTCTCTCTTACTAGAAACAAATTTTTTTTTTAAACGTTTTTTATTTATTTTTGGGACAGAGAGAGACAGAGCATGAACGGGGGAGGGGCAGAGAGAGAGGGAGACACAGAATCGGAAACAGGCTCCAGGCTCCGAGCCATCAGCCCAGAGCCTGACGCGGGGCTCGAACTCACGGACCGCGAGATCGTGACCTGGCTGAAGTCGGACGCTTAACCGACTGCGCCACCCAGGCGCCCCTAGAAACAAATTTTTGAAAGACATTTTAATCGCCTTCTTTTTTAATGTTTATTTTTGAAAGAGAGAGGAAGTGAGCAGGGGAGGGGCAAAGAGAGAGGGAGATAGAGGATCTGAAGCAGGCTCTGTGCTGACAGCAGAGAGCCCAATGTGGAGTTCGAACTCAAAAACTATGAGATAATGACCTAAGTCAAAGTCAGATGTTTAACCAACTGAGCCACCCAAGCTCTATCTTCTATCTAATCATGTTCCATCTAACAACAGTCCCAAATAAAATCTAATGCAAAATTATCACACAGCAATAAACACTGACACACATTCCTGGAATATTCTAAAATAGAGCCAAATGATCAAATATCAAATATTTAAATAGTGATATCCAGATACTCTTAATTCAGAATATGGAAATCTTTTTTTTTAATATGAAATTTATTGTCAAATTGGTTTCCATACAACACCCAGTGCTCATCCCAACAGGTACCCTCCTCAATGCCCATCACCCACCCTCCCCTCCCTCCCACCCCCCATCAACCCTCAGTTTGTTCTCAGTTTTTAAGTGTCTCTTATGTTTTGACTCCCTCCCTCTCTAACCTCTTTTTTTTTCCCTTCCCCTCCCCCATGGTCTTCTGTTACGTTTCTCAGGATCCACATAACAGTGAAAACATATGGTATCTGTCTTTCTCTGTATGACTTATTTCACTTAGCATCACACTTTCCAGTTCTATCCACATTGCTACAAAAGGCCATATTTCATTCTTTCTCATTGCCATGTAGTATTCCATTGTGTATATAAACCACAAGTTCTTTATCCATTCATCAGTTGATGGATATTTAGGCTCTTTCCATAATTTGGCTATTGTTGAAAGTGCTGCTATAAACATTGGGGTACAAGTGCCCCTATGCATCAGCACTCCTGTATCCCTTGGGTAAATTCCTAGCAGTGCTATTGCTGGGTCATAGGGTAGATCTAGTTTTAATTTTTTGAGGAACTTCCACACTGTTTTCCAGAGAGGCTGCACCAGTGCAGAAGCTTTTTATCTTCATGAGAACCCAATAGTTCATTTTTGCTCTTAATTCCCTTGCCTTAAGGGATGTGTCAAGTAAGAAATTGCTGCGGCTGAGGTCAGAGAGGTTTTTTCCTGCTTTCTCCTCTAGGGTTTTGATGGATTCCTGTCTCACATTCAGGTTCTTTATCCATTTTGAGTTTGTTTTCATGAACGGTATAAGAAAGTGGTCTAGTTTCATTCTTCTGCATGTTGCTGTCCAGTTCTCCCAGCACCATTTGTTAAAGAGACTGTCTTTTTTCCATTGGATATTCTTTCCTGCTTTGTCAAAGATTAGTTGGCCATACTTTTTTCCATTGGATATTCTTTCCTGCTTTGTTAAAGATTAGTTGGCCATACTTTTGTGGGTCTAGTTCTGGGGTTTATATTCTATTCCATTGGTCTATGTGTCAGTTTTTGTGCCAATACCATGCTGTCTTGATGATTACAGCTTTGTAGTAGAGGCTAAAGTCTGGGATTATGATGCCTCCTGCTTTGGTCTTCTTCTTCAAAATTACTTTGGCTATTCAGGGTCTTTTGTGGTTCCATACAAATTTTAGGATTGCTTCAGAACATGGAAATCTAATTAGTGTCAAGCTGAGCATTTTTTAAATTTTACAAACCCATACAGGATTAACAATGCAGACCTAATCAGATCTGAAAATACATTTTTTGACACCCCCCCAACACGTGTCACACATACATCTGTATCAACGACATAAAAGCCAAAGGCAGCCATTTAAAAAAATTACCTTCGCAATGAAACAACAAAAGAATGAGAATCATACAGGAAGTCAAATCTTCATTTTATATTTTTAAATGTTTGTTTATTTTTGCGAGGGTGGGGGAGAGAATATGAATGGGAGAGGGGCAAAGAGAGAGAGAGGGAGAATCCCAAGCAGGTGCCATGCTCTGTGCGGAGCCCAATGCAGGGCTTCATCTCATGACCACAAGATCACAACCTGAGCCAAAATCAAGAGTCAGGTCATTTAATCAACTGAGCCACCCAGGTGCCCGTCAAATCCTCATTTTAATGTGTACTTGGTAAACCTGACTCTTCCCTACTTAAGAACTTGGAAAGCACTTTAAAATTTACACAGAGGATTCAGCAATTATGTATATTTAAAAACATGTATGTCTCATAGCAAACACAAACCAAGATAAAACTTGAATCTCACTGAACTTTATTTACTTATCATCCACAAGACAGAACTATAAGAGAGTAAAGTTTTTATAATATTGAAAAATTAAGACTTCAAGTAGAGATTGATGAGGAAAACAAAGGCAAGAGAAATGTAGATCAAATCTCCTTATAGCTTGCAGCCCTGATAGACACCTGGAACATGCAGAGTGTGACCTTCCTTAAGCAACTCATGGCTGCTTTACTTCCTTAATGTTTTTGTTTTATTAAAGACTAAAACTAACCTTATATTAACAATAACTAGCCCCTCAAGTCCTGAAAGCCTTGCTTCCAAATTTCCTAGAAACTTACTTTATTTACCTCTATTTCCTTCCCTCCACAATCTTAAAAATATATAATCAGTCACTCCTCACAACCCAGTGCAGCTCTTTCTGCCCACGAGTCCTTCCCCCGTGCTTTACTAAAATAACCTTTTTGTACCAAAGATGTCTCAAGAATACTTTCTTAGCCATTTGCTCAAGAACCCCAAGAGATCATCTCCCCTATTCCTTCTAGGACTTACTACTACTACTACTATTACTACAGGGATCCTCTAGTATGTTGGAAGATGTCCTCCCCTGGGACAATTACAACTTCAATTTCTACAGCAGAAATTGCCATTTGATGATTCTCTGCCACTTCTCTATACTCAGAATAAACTTGACAGCCTCCACATTTTTTTAACAAAAACCATTTTAACAACCACACATACACTCACACACACTAAGTGTACAAATATTTACTTATAAAGCTTTTCTAAAAAGGTCTGAAAGTTACAGCAGGTACCTAATATTATACATATATTACTCCCTTCTTTCCCACAGGTCACAATTTATTAAGAGCTTCCTTGGTGCCAAGTATTAAACACTTTTGGCTCACTATCTAATCTACTCCTCAAATAACCTTAAGAGGTAAATTTTATTACTTCCACTTTAGTGATGAAATAGTGAGGCTTATAGAAATGAAATACTTCAAGATACTTCCCAGCCTGAATCTCCCCAATTCCAAGTCCCTGAGTAAAGTCATTATTTATATTTTGCTCTAATAAGGGAATGTTTTGTAAAGGTCAGTTTTTAGCTGTATTTTAATGATATTTCTCTCCCTGCAAATCAGACTGGTATGGACATACAATGCAAACAATGAAATAGAGTCTGGTAGGCAAATAAAACATCATTAAAATAGTCCTGAAGAGGGAGAAGCCACTATTATAAAGTGGCTTGTAAAAAGGTTAATTGCATACAACAATATACCCTTTTCAAAACTTATGAAATCAAAACTTCAGAACCATAACTTAAAACAGTGCAATTTAAATCAAATCCCAGTAGAACTGACTTAGGTGTCATTTAAAAAACAAGGACTATTTTCAGCATTTGGGGTGGGAGAATTTAGGATTAGCATAGGGTTTACAGATTTAGCAAATAAAAATACAGGAAAAATATTTATTTCAGAAGTATATCCCATGCGATGTTTAGGATATACGAAAAAAAGTTCATTGTTTATCTGAATTCAAATTTAACTGGGGGTCCTGTATTTTACCTTGTAACCTAAGTTACAAAGAACTAAACAGACTCAAATTCAGCTCTATTATGTTTTTGTTTTTGATATTGATTGTTAGGCAACAGGTTAAAGGTAAGTCGAAGATAATAGCTTTTCTGGCAGGTTTAAACCAAAGAAATGTTTTACTTAGAGTTAAGGTTTAGTGAAAGCTCTGAAAACATAAACTCTACATCCATAGCTATTTTGTTATTATGTGATCACTAAAATAAAGAATAATTCCAAAGCCTGTCATGGTATGCAGATGTTTTGTAAATATTTTCTTCCTCCTTCCCTCAGCCTCATAACAAAAAAAAATGAGTGAAATACTTGAAGCAAAACTAATCTGATGTGAAAAGTTAAAAATATATATATTGCTTTTACTACCTGCCAGGTACAAGTCAGCAAGGCCACAGCTCTATAGCACCTTTCATTTATTTTAATGCTTATTTATTTTTGAGAGAAAGAGAGAGACAGAGCACGAGCAGGGGAGGAGCAGAGAGAGAAGGAGAGACAGAATCTGAAGCAGGCTCCAGGCTCTGAGCTGTCAGCAAAGAGCCTGACCTGGGGCTTGAACTCACGAACTGTGAGATCATGACTGGAGCCAAAGTCTGACGCTTAACCAACTGAGACACCCAGGTGACCCTCTATAACACCTTCTTTAAAAACTATTAAATGTCAGGGGGATCCTGGGAAGATGGCGGTGTAGGAGGAGGCTGGGCTCACCGCGCGTCCTGCTGATCACTTAGATTCCACCTACACCTGCCTAAATAACCCAGAAAACCGCCAGAAGACTAGCAGAATGGAGTCTCCAGAGCCAAGGGCAGACTAGAGGCCCATGGAAGAGGGTAGGAAGGGCGAGAGGCAGTGCGCACTCCACGGACTGGCAGGAGGGAGCCGGGGCAGAGGGGCGGCCCGCCCGACAAGCAGAGCTCCTGAGTCTGGCTTGCAAAAGCAGAGGGGCCAGATGGAGTGTATTCCGACAGCAAGAGGGACTTGACATCTGGAAGGTTATAAGCTAACAGCTCTGCTGGGAGAACGGGAGGGCTGGAGGACAAAGGGAGGGAGAGTTGTTGAGCCCTGGACGACAGAGCTCAGCTTGGTGGCGAACGAAGGCACTCGCCAGCGCCATCTCCCTCGCCCATCCCCCAGCCAAAATCCCAAAGGGAACCAGTTCCTGCCAGGGAACTTGCTTGCACCGCGCAAACACCCAAAACTGTGCTTCTGCGGATCCATCCCTCCGGAGGGTCTAACTCCCTCCCGCTGCCGCAGGGCCCCTTCCAAAGCGGATCTCCGAAGGAAAACCGAGCTGAGCCTGACTCTCCCGCCCATGTGCACCTTGCCGATCCATCACAGCTAATACACCAGATCCCCAGCACCACAAGCCTGGCAGTGTGCAAGTGGCCCAGACGGGCCACACCACCCCACAGTGAATCCCGCACCTAGGAGAGGGGGAGAGAAGGCACACACCAGTCTGACGGTGGCCCCAGCGGTGGGCTGCTGGCAGACATCAGGTCTGACTGCGGCCCCGCCCACCAGTGCAAGTTATTCAAGACAGCACGGGGGAAGTGCCCCGCAGTCCCACACCACTCCAGAGACTATCCAAAATGAGAAAACGGAAGAATTCCCCACAGAAAAACGACCAGGAAATAACGACAGCTAACGAACTGATCAAAAATGATTTAAACAATATAACAGAAACTGAATTTAGAATAATAGTCATAAAATTAATCACTGGGCTTGAGAACAGTATAAAGGACAGCAGAGAATCTCTTGCTACAGAGATCAAGGGACTAAGGAACAGCCAGGAGCAGCTAAAAAATGCTATCAATGAACTGCAAAATAAAATGGAGACAACTACGGCTCGGGTTTAAAATGGAGAGGAGGGGCGCCTGGGTGGCTCAGTCGGTTAAGCGTCCGACTTCAGCTCACGTCATGATCTCACGGTCTGTGAGTTCGAGCCCCGCATCGGGCTCTGTGCTGACAGCTCAGAGCCTGGAGCCTGTTTCAGATTCTGTGTCTCCCTCTCTCTCTGAACCTCCCCCGTTCATGATCTGTCTCTGTCTCTGTCTCAAAAATAAATAAACGTTAAAAAAAATTTTTTTTTAAATAAATAAAACAGAGAGGAGAGAACAGGTGAACTAGAAGATAATATTATGGAAAAAGAAGAAGCTGAGAAAAAGAGAGATAAAAAAATCCAGGAGTATGAGGGGAAAATTAGAGAACTAGGTGATGCACTAAAGACAAATAATCTACGCATAATTGGTATTCCAGAGGAAGAAGAGAGAGGTAAGGTGCTGAAGGGGTACTTGAAGAAATAATAGCTGAGAACTTCCCGGATCTGGGAAAGGAAAAAGACATTGAAATCCAAGGGGCACAGAGAACTCCCTTCAGACGTAACTTGAATTGATCTTCTGCATGACATATCATAGTGAAACTGGCAAAATACAAGGATAAAGACAAAATTCTGAAAGCAGCTAGAGATACAAATGCTCTAACATATAAAGGAGACCTATAAGACTCGTGACCGATCTCTCTACTGAAACTTGGCGGGCCACGAAGGAATGGCAGGAGATCTTCAATGTGATGAACAGAAAAAATATGCAGCCGAGAATCCTTTATCCAGCAAGTCTGTCATTTAGAATAGAAGGAGAGATAAAGGTCTTCCCAAACAAACAAAAACTGAAGGAATTCGTCACCACTAAACCAGCCCTACAAGAGATCCTAAGGGGGATCCTGGGAGACGAAGTACCAGAGACATCGCTACAAGCATGAAACCTAGGGACATCACAATGACTCTAAATCCATATCTTTCTATAACAACACTGAATGTAAATGGACTAAATGCGCCAACTAAAAGACATAGGGTATCAGAATGGATAAAAAAAACAAGACCCATCTATTTGCTGTCTACAAGAGACTGATTAAAAGACATAGGGTATCAGAATGGATAAAAAAAACAAGACCCATCTATTTGCTGTCTACAAGAGACTGATTTTAGACCTGAGGACACCTTCAGATTGAGAGTGAGGAGATGGAGAACTATTTATCATGCCACTGGAAGTCAAAAGAAAGCTGGAGTAGCCATACTTATATCAGACAAACTAGACTTTAAATTAAAGGCTGGAACAAGAGATGAAGAAGGGCATTATATAATAATCACAGGGTCTATCCATCAGGAAGAGCTAACAATTATAAATATCTATGCACTGAATACAGGAGCCCCCAAATATATAAAACAATTACTCAAAACATAAGCAACCTTATTGATGAGAATGTGGTCATTGCAGGGGACTTTAACACTCCACTTACAGAAATGGATAGATCATCTAGACACACGGTCAATAAAGAAACAAGGGCCCTGAATGATACATTGGATCAGATGGACTTGACAGATATATTTACAACTCTGCATCCCAAAGCAACAGAATATACTTTCTTCTTGAGTGCACATGGAACATTCTCCAAGATAGATCACATTCTGGGTCACAAAATAGCCCTTCATAAGTATACAAGAATTGAAATCATACCATGCATACTTTCAGACCACAATGCTATGAAGCCTGAAATCAACCACAGGCAAAAGTCTGGAAAACCTCCAAAAACATGGAGGTTAAAGAACACCCTATTAAAGAATGAATGGGTCAACCAGGCAATTAGAGAAGAAATTAAGAAATATATGGAAACAAATGAAAATGAAAAGACAACAATCCAAACGCTTTGGGATGCAGCGAAGGCAGTCCTGAGAGGAAAATACATTGCAATCCAGGCCTATCTCAAGAAACAAGAAAAATCCCAAATACAAAATCTAACAGCACACCTAAAGGAACAAGAAGCAGAACAGCAAAGGCAGCCTAAACCCAGCAGAAGAAGAGAAATAATAAAGATCAGAGCAGAAATAAACAATATAGAATCTCAAAAAACTGTAGAGCAGATCAACGAAACCAAGAGTTGGTTTTTTGAAAAAATAAACAAAATGGATAAACCTCTAGCCAGGCTTCTCAAAAATAAAAGGGAGATGACCCAAATAGATAAAATCATGAATGAAAATGAAATTATTACAACCAATCCCTCAGAAATACAAGCAATTATCAGGAATTTATATGAAAAATTATATGTCAACAAATTGGACAACCTGGAAGAAATTGACAAATTCGTAAACACCCACACGCTTCCAAAACTCAATCAGGAGGAAATAGAAAGCTTGAACAGACCCAGAACCAGCAAAGAAATTGAATCGGTTATCAAAAATCTCCCAACAAATAAGAGTCCAGGACCAGATGGCTTCCCGGGGGAGTTCTACCAGACGTTTAAAGCAGAGATAATACCTATCCTTCTCAAGTTATTCCAAAAAATAGAAAGGGAAGGAAAACTTCCAGAATCATTCTATGAAGCCAGAATTCCTTTGATTCCTAAACCAGACAGAGACCCAGTAAAGAAAGAGAAATACAGGCCAATATCCCTGATGAATATGGATGCAAAAATTCTCAATAAGATACTAGCAAATTGAATTCAACAGCATATAAAAAGAATTATTCACCATGCTCAAGTGGGATTCATTCCTGGGATGCAGGACTGGTTCAACATTCGCAAATCCAACAATGTGATACATCACATTAAATAAAGAAAAGATAAGAACCATATGATCCTGTCAATCGATGCAGAAAAGGCCTTTGACAAAATTCAGCAACCTTTCTTAATAAAAACCCTTGAGAAAGTCGGGATAGAAGGAATATACTTACACATCATAAAAGCCATTTATGAAAAGCCCACAGCTAACATCATCCTCAATGGGGAAAAACTGAGAGCTTTTTCCCTGAGATCAGGAACACGACAGGGATGTCCACTCTCACCGCTGTTGTTTAACATAGTGTTGGAAGTTCTAGCATCAGCAATCAGACAACAAAAGGAAATCAAAGGCATCAAAATTGGCAAAGATGAAGTTAAGCTTTCACTTTTTGCAGATGACATGATATTATACATGGAAAATCCGATAGACTCCACCAGAAGTCTGCTAGAACTGATACATGAATTCAGCAAAGTTGCAGGATACAAAATCAATGTACACAAATCACTTGCATTCTTAGACACTAATAATGAAGCAACAGAAAGACAAATAAAGAAACTGATCCCATTCACAATTGCACCAAGAAGCATAAAATACCTAGGAATAAACCTAACCAAAGATGTAAAAGATCTGTATGCTCAAAACTATAGAAAGCTTATGAAGGAAATTGAAGAAGATATAAAGAAATGGAAAAACATTGCGTGCTCATGGATTGGAAGAATAAATATTGTCAAAATGTCAATACTACCCAAAGCTACCTATACATTCAATGCAATCCCAATCAAAATTGCACAAGCATTCTTCTCGAAGCTAGAACAAGCCATCCTAAAATTCATATGGAACCACAAAAGGCCCCGAATAGCCAAAGTAATTTTGAAGAAGAAGACCAAAGCAGGAGGCATCACAATCCCAGACTTTAGCCTCTACTACAAAGCTGTCATCATCAAGACAGCATGGTATTGGCACAAAAACAGACACATAGACCAATGGAATAGAATAGAAACCCCAGAATTAGACCCACAAACATATGGCCAACTAATCTTTGACAAAGCAGGAAAGAATATCCAATGGAAAAAAGACAGTCTCTTTAACAAATGGTGCTGGGAGAATTGGACAGCAACATGCAGAAGGTTGAAACTAGACCACTTTCTCACACCATTCACAAAAATAAACTCAAAATGGATAAAGGACCTGAATGTGACACAGGAAACCATCAAAACCCTAGAGGAGAAAGCAGGAAAAGACCTCTCTGACCTCAGCTGTAGCAATCTCTTACTCGACACATCCCCAAAGGAAAGGGAATTAAAAGCAAAAATGAATTACTGGGACCTTATGAAGATAGAAAACTTCTGCACAGCAAAGGAAACAACCAACAAAACTAAAAGGCAACCAAAGGAATGGGAAAAGATATTTGCAAATGACATATCGGACAAAGGGCTAGTATCCAAAATTTATAAAGAGCTCACCAAACTCCACACCTGAACAACAAATAACCCAGTGAAGAAATGGGCAGAAAACATGAATAGACACTTCTCTAAAGAAGACATCCGGATGGCCAACAGGCACATGAAAAGATGTTCAACGTCGCTCCTCATCAGGGAATACAAATCAAAACCACACTCAGATATCACCTCACGCCAGTCAGAGTGGCCAAAATGAACAAATCAAGAGACTATAGATGCTGGAGAGGATGTGGAGAAACGGGAACCCTCTTGCACTGTTGGTGGGAATGCAGACTGGTGCAGCTACTCTGGAAAACAGTGTGGAGGTTCCTCAAATAATTAAAATAGACCTACCCTATGACCCAGCAATAGCACTGCTAGGAATTTACCCAAGGGAAAGAGGAGTACTGATGCATAGGGGCACTTGTACCCCAATGTTTATAGCAGCACTCTCAACAATAGCCAAATTATGGAAAGAGCCTAAATGTCCATCAACTGATGAATGGATAAAAAATTGTGGTTTATATACACAATGGAGTACTACATGGCAATGAGAAAGAATGAAATACGGCCCTTTGTAGCAACATGGATGGAACTGGAGAGTGTGATGCTAAGTGAAATAAGCTATACAGAGAAAGACAGATACCTTATGGTTTCACTCTTATGTGGATCCTGAGAAACTTAACAGAAACCCATGGGGGAGGGGAAGGAAAAAAAAAGAGGTTAGAGTGGGAGAGAGCCAAAGCATAAGAGACTCTTAAAAACTGAGAACAAACTGAGGGTTTATGGGGGGTGGGAGGGTGGGAAGGGTGGGTGATGGGTATCGAGGAGGGCACCTTTTGGGATGAGCACTGGGTGTTGTATGGAAATAAATTTGACAATAAACTTCATAAAAAAATACTGTAAATAAAAAAAAGTGTCAATATTTACTTGCACCTCAAAGCAGAGTTTAACGTAAACATTCAAAATCAGGTAGAAACGAAGATAAATTATCATTTTCCCTTAGAACCCAGGCCTCAGTCATTCAGAAGTTTATTTTTTATAATGATTGAATATCAGTTCCCTTCTGTGTCAGGTACTGTGCCAGGCAAGATATCAATCCCTTCTGTGTCAGATACTGTGCCAAGCCAGATCTTCTTTCTGCATCCCTGGAGTACCTACCAACTAGTTGGTGAGCCATTACCAGGATATGCCAAATAAATATTGTAACAGGGGTATGTATAGTTTAAAGAGATGACTTCTCCCCTCCTGGCCTAAAGGCCAGTTAGAAAATTCACATGTAAAACCAAAACCATGTCCATGTTTTAAACAACTTGCAGGTCATAGCTTTTTCTGTGGTTAGCATTTTGGTTTTGTATAAGTTAAAGGGAAAATACCTGAGATTCCTCCAGTCTCTGGGTGACACCAGGCCAGGCTCTCTAAGGCTGGCTCTGTTTGGTGTGTGGAATCCCTAGCACAAATATCCCATATCAGAAGCCAGGCAAATCACCATGCAAGGGAGAATGGCCATTCTCCCAGGGGCAGTGGCCCAGAATAGGCACAACACCTGTGGTGTTTGTAAAGCTACAGGTGCTCAAGTTCCATTGAAGACCACCCTAAGGGTAGACACCAAAAACTTTTATTTGGGGCAAAAAAAGATTCCCCAGGCAATTCAGACACACAGCCTTGGTTAAGAACATTACATTACCTAGTCAGAGGACTAAATCACACTAGGGTGCATTCACAATAGGGCTGAACAGGATGTTCATGCATCCTGAAGTTGTCTCCACTCCAGGTGACTAAAAAAATAAAGTCACAAGGCTGATTTGGCTACTTCTTTAGTGATATTTCACAGACTAAAATAAAATTCTCTGAGAAAGCTCAATTTTCATCCAATTTGTCTGCTGAGGCCATGGCAAAGCCCTTCTGACAAGTATAAGGAAACATTCAACAGCTCATGAAACAGCTTTACTTTAACGTTTTGGGAGACAAAAGAACAAAACTGGGAGGGGAAATGATCCTTTATACACTGCATTGCTTTAACAATGAGGTCATGAACGATGTTCAAGGGAAAAGTACATTACGCTGAGATTTTGCTGGGTTTAGTATATAAAGGAGGCAGAAAGAGGGATGTGTGGTTTAATCCACTCCAACAACAACAACAAAAACTGAAAATGAAGAACTAATTTCTCTTCTCAAGTTCACCAGTGACCCATATGTGACTGAGTAATCTACTCTTTCGATGTTTAGATTACTGCACTCTCACAGAGAGAAAAACCATTTACTTGAAATTCAATAATAAAACCAACATATTACATTGCAAATACTGCACATTAAAAAAAAGTAAAGACACTTTAGATCAGTCTAATGTTCTCAACCTTGCCTGCTTTATATAGTTACAACATGCAGTCCTGCTGGCTCAACCTCCACTTCTCCATGCCAAATTCAGAAAGCAATCCCTTCAATAGATAGATACTAAGGATAAGGACCAATAAAGGAATATCAAGTACTCCGATCGCCTTTATTATCAGACAGCTCCATAGTGCAAATACATGATGTCACATCAAAACAGAGAAGAGCATAAATTCTGAGGAAAACAGGATCTGATAACTGATGGCAACTTCCATAAATTAACCTAAGTAAATATAGCTTCTCTTACCACAGGCACCCTAAACTGGCCCCCTAGAGGGGATGAAACAGGTCTTATTTGTGTGAGGGGATGCCAATTTTTGTTAACAGATTTGATTAACAAAAACAAAACTAAAACACTGTCTCCAGCCTAAATTAGTTATCAAGAATTTTAGTGAGTCTTTCTACATACTATACAAATTATCTAGGATCTAAGATCTCTCAGTGTTGCTTTTGAAAATAAGAATGTGAGTTCTATGCGGAGTTAAAATTCCTTTTACTGTCTTCTGAAAGCTCAAGAAACCAGCTCTTATGAATGCAATTAGAACTATGTACAAATCGAAACACGAAGGCATGAAATGCCTTTAATGCTCACAGCCCTTCACAGTTTATAACAAGTGTTCAGATAGTATCTGGTTGTAGGCATCCCAGGAGCTCCATGAGGTATTACCAACATCCTCATTTTACAAATGGTAAAGTTGAAGCACAGAGATGCTAAACATCTTGCCTAAAATCACTTTGGATCCAGCTGTCTCTTTCCAAACTCACAAAAGAAAAAAGATTTCACTTACACTCAGGTTTACTATACAAGCCACGATATTCTGAGCAATGCAGTAAAATCAAGTATTGATACTGTCCTATATGAATTCTGACCTTCATGCCTTTTCCAACTCCTATAGCAATGGTTCCCCTTTACATTGTCATGAAGACCCCTTTGCGAAATCTAATGAAAGTTAAGGAATTCTCAGCCCATAAAAAAAGGCACATATGCAAATGTTAGTAGTAGCATTATTCATAATAGCCAAAGAGTAGAAACCACCCAAACATCCATCATCTGAGGAACAGATAAATAAAATGTAGTATATCAATACAGTAGAATAACATTCAGCCAAAAAAGGAATGGTGTACTGATATAATGTGGATGACACTTGAAAACATTATGCTAAATGAAAGAAACCAGTCACACAAAAGACCATATGTTGTATGACTCCATTTACATGAAATGTTCAGAATAGGCAACTTAACAGAGACAAAATGTGTATTAGTGGTTATCTAGATTAGCTGTTGGGTGGCTTGAGGGGAAATGAGGAGTGACTGCTCACATGTACAGGCTTCCTTAATGAAGTAATGAAAATGTTCTACAACTGATTGTGGTGATGGTTGCATAGCTATGAGCATACTTAAAAACCACTCAGTTGTACAATTTAAGTGGTGTATTATATGGTATGCAAATTATATCTCAATAAAGATATTATTTAAAAAACAACCAATAAAAATGCACATAATGAACAGTATTTCCCAGATAATTTCAGACGGTTCACCAAGACCCTGAAGCCCATCTACAAGTGCAGTGGTGTCCAAGACTCGAGGTCATTAACTCCTTATCTACAGAAACAAGAATCATCATCCTATTTTCTTTGTTCTACTGTTGAGTTTTATTTCAGCTTCCCCTACCACAACTATCAAACCTATGCCTCCGACTTTTTAAGATCACTACTTCCATCTATTAGATCACATGATACTAGTGTTCAATATTGATTCATTAAAAACAGTCAAATAGTATAGTTTCATAAATATAATTTTAAGAGCTAGAAAGAACTTTTAGTGATTGAGCATCTACCATTTGCAAGGCATGGTCAGAAAGTAATGTAAAAGATGTAAAAATGTAAAAGACACAATTTCTGCCCTCAAGGAACTTAAAATCTAATAGGTGAGACAAGATTGATACACAAATAACAATATACAAAAGAGAAGGTGAATCTTGCATTTAAAAGCCAGGAATGATCAGCAAGGAAGAATGATTAAAGGAAAGTTTCTTGGCAGAGGTGGACTTTAATGCTGGGTTTGACTTTGAAGAGTACGTAGGATCTGAAAATGCAGAGGAGTAAAGAGAATTTCAGAGGAGAGAAGAATCAGGGATGTTTCAGAATAGTTCCTAGGAACCATAAACAGGGGACTTAATGTCAAGGTCAGGATCCTGGACTTTATTTGATAGGCTCTAAAAAGCCAAGGAAGTCTGCTGAGTAGGGCAGTTACCTAATCAAAGCTGTATATTAAGATTGTTCAGCAATGTGTGGAAGTATATGGAAGGCAGAAAAACTGAAGGCAGGGAAACAAATTGGGAGCCTATTAACAACAGTATGAAGAAAAAGTTACTATAGTCTGATTTGGAAAATGGTATCTTGACTCAGTAGCCATTTTTGAAGATCAAGGCACCCACTGAAAAATGAATGCTTTGACATGCTGTAGCTACTCATTTAAAGTACGGCCAATATAGAAACCAGCTGTAGTTAATCATGGTACATATTTCCCTTGAAAAACCCCATTTACAACATGAGTTTTGAGATCTCCTTAAGATAGCATTTTAACATTAATTTCTTGACTATCTTGGTTTGTGGGATTAGGAGGGGGCGCCAAAGATTCCTTTAGGTTCCCTTTGCTCCATTAACTATACAGGAAACATTTGAGGTTCTGTAACTTTACAAAAATCAATCCTGATAAGAGTTGAATAAGTTTCCACGGGACCAACAAAACCTAAAATCCAAGACCTTAGACAAAATGACATTATTTGCGATAGAAACCAGTAAACGGTCAGAGAACTTGTAGAGCACAACGAAATTTCCTTTGAATTGCTTTATTTATATTTGTGAGCCTGAGGTGATTTGTGGTAGAGCATAAACTTGGGTCACAACCATTTCTGGGTTATAGACGAGTACTGGACTGATAGCATTGGCGCGTTTACCAGCCAGGAATGGTTAAGGATTAGTACTCGCTCAGAAGTGACAAAGAGGGAATCAGGGGCTACTTAAAAGGATTCCTCCCTATTCAGAGCGCTGTTAAACCCTGGGACTAGGGAAGGCAGTAGGAGGCCCGAATCACGTGACACCCCGCCCGGTACTAATCACACACTAGTTTCCGAGGGCCAAAAACATTAACCCTTAGCCCTTTTACTTCAATCCCTGTCCCCTCCTCCCTCGCCTCGAGAGACCTTCCACTTCCCTTTCCCCTCTGATCTCGGCTCACTTGTCCCGGATGATGGTCTGCAGCTCCCGGATCTGATCATTCATCGGCAGCAGTTTAAGCTGCGTCCCGATCTGCTGGGAGAGTTCGTAGTTCCCTAGGAGGGATTCGCCGGCTGGTGCGTCACAGTTGCCAATGCCACCTTTGCTCTCTGAGTTGAGGCTGGCTGTGCTGCACACCTGAGGGTCCCGTTCAGCGGGTTCACTAGAATGAGCTTGCCCTGTAGGGAGAGTCGGCTTGGCCTCAGAAGTGCTGTTTCCCCCGGCTTGATCTGAGATCCGGCCGCCAGGTCGCAGCGGCTCGGGGCTTGGGGTAAAGACAGAATTTACTTGATGGTTTTGACCGGGAACGGAGTCCGAACCCCGTAAGTCCATGGCCATACACCAGGCCCTGGGCCGACAGCTACCGACCCCTAAGGATAAAGGAGAGCAGGGAGAAGGGGCCGATGCTCACTTGCTCCACTGTTCCCCGTGACACTTTCAAACTCCTAACCCGGGTCAGCCTTCTCACCCCTAGGCCTCCGTAGGTTCCCTTCGGCAGGCTACGTCCCTGCTCCGCCCACACAGGACGTACGGCCTGCTGAAACACTATTGGCTTTTCTCCCTGTCACTCTCCAGCGTACCCTTTGAGTCGGCAGTCGGCCTGGGTTCCCAGACCTCAGCCAGGCAGATGGGGTGAAGCTGGGGATGTTTGCTTGCAGCGTCTTCAGGAGCCCTTAGGGAATTCTGCATGCAAAACTGGGTGAGTGGGAGAGCCAGAAAAAAGTAGGGGTGGAGTAATAAAGTGATTACATATATATAAGGCCCATGATTTTAGACTGTGTGTCTTGGCAGAGAGATTATACTTCAGTAAGTGCATCTTCAGTTAGTTTGTCTCTGTAACCAAAAGGGGAAGTAAAAAAAATGCCTAGCAAGCTGCTGAAGAGCCTGCCCTCTACTAGACTGTTCTACAAACTGCAACTTCCTAAGTGTGCTTGACCAACAATGTTCCTTATCTTTATTCTTTGGGACCTACACTGTTCAGTTACCATGGGGATCCTGACAGCATTTCAGATCCACAACCACTTAGCTTCTTTTAAGTACTTGCAAAGACATTTTTTTTAATTCTTTTGAGAAAGAATGTCTAGGGCAGTACTTTTCAACACCAGTGTGTATTGGAACAATTGTAATACTTGTTAAAATGCAAGTTCTCATGGCCTTTGAGATTCTGATTGAGTAGATCTGAGATGGGATCAAAGAATCTTTGTTTCTAACAAGTAACCTGGCAATTATGACTTTTTTTTTAAATGACGCTCTGTGAGAAAGAGTGATTTACCGGCTCCCTTTTTAAAGGGCTCTAACACGAAAGTCAGAAACCTGCTAATTCTGCTAAAAAATTATTGAGCAGCCTTTAACAAGTCCCTTTCCCTCTCTGCACTTGCCTTTCCCCATCTATAAGTGAGAAGCATTAGCTATTTGACCCCTAGATGTTCTTACAATTTTGACATTCTATAATTCCATTTTGCCTTCCAAAAAAACCAACTCTTAAAATTCCCTGTTCCACAGAGGAACATAAGCAACACATGAGAGATGCAGAGTAACATGAGTAACAGACAACAGGAATATGCAGGCCTTTGGTGGGACTTGAGCCTTGATCTGGCTATTTTCAATTTTTTGTTTGTTGTTTCAGTATTGGTATTAAAGGTATTTTTCTCCTTTTTTTTCACTCCCGTTTTCTCTCCTTTGTTCCTGACCCTATAGGTCAGTACACTATTAGCTGTAATTATCGAGTTTAAATTTGATTTGATGATAAGAATTGCAGCCTAGGATTATAATCCCAGTCACTTTTGAAAGCTTGTGCATCTTTGCACCTAGCACAGAATGCAGTTCAAAGGATCTCTGGACTTCAAAGCCAAATCTGGCTACTTTACCAATGGGTACTCTAAAAGAAAACACTGCAGTACATTATTGTTTCATTATCAGTAATTTAAATGCAGTAATGAATTTAAAATGGTATTGTGAGAACTTCCAAGACCAAAACTGCACTGTAGTCATATTTGTCTAGTGTCTCATCAGGCAAATGGCTTTGTTGTCAATGCCACAGAATAGGAATTAGAACAGTACAATTGCCAGTGTGTCTTGTGTTTCACTCTTATAGGAAATACCCACATATACGCTTACTTATATTAACCAATAATCATTAGCAAATTTATGTATCTAGTTATTTAAGATGCTACTAAAAGCACAATTCACTAATAATTAATCATAACACCTAAAATTTGGTGGTTCATAGTTTACAAAGAGCTTCTATACATTCTCTCATTTAATTTTCAAAAAAAAAAAAAACTTAAGGATTACCAGTCCCCATTTATAGATAATATCTGTGTGATTCTTTTTCCTAAAGTGACTTGTCCAGGATCACATATCCAAAAAGAAGCAGAGCCATACAGAAACCCCAGTCTTTTGACTTCAAATCCAGCCTTCTTTACACACACCTGCAGAACTATGAAATCATTCATTCAGTTAACGAATACTAGTTGAGCCATTACTATATACCAGGCACGTTGCTAGGTGCTAAAACAGATACAAAAAAAATGTGTGAAGATCTTGATATTCTCCATGGTCACAGAGGTCATGGAAACCAAAGGACAATATTAAGCAGCATGGAGACCTACACCAAAGAGACTAGTAGCAGAATTGACAAGTTTGAATTTAGCTCTCTTGCTTACATTTTTATGGAGTTACAAAGCCTGATAAAGCAAAAGCTGGAAAATTTTCCTGTAGAAATTGAGATGATTATAAACTTTATTTTAGGTTTTGAGCTCTAAGTTTGATATAATCCCTGAAATTATGGGAAGCAAGAAACCAATTGCTTGTATCAATAGAACTCCTTCACATGCATTTACATAGTGCCTTTGGAAAGTACTTACATATAGGCTATCTCATTCAACATCGTGGAGTAGTTAGGCTCCGTATTATGATTCCCGTTTTACAGGTGAGAGAAAGTGAGTCCATTCTGCTGAACCTTGCTATAAGCTTAATTGTGCAAAGAGTAAGACAAGGAATTAGTGAAAAAAACCATTTGAGGATGACAGGTGGGGGAGTGGGAGAGGACCAAAATCTAAAGGATGGAAAATGTATTAAATAATACTATGCTGTGCTACCCTCATCCCCCATGAAAACCCAAATACTCTCCCACAGCTGCCTAGAATGTTGTGGGTCTGGGTCCAGCCTCATAACTTATTCCCTTGCCAGTAACTGTCCTGTTATGAAGGATCTTCCCCACTCAATGTTACGCACACCCCCTTCTCGTCTCCAGAACAGCCTGCATCTATTGATAACGCTAGGTGAGGACACAAAGACTCAGCCCTCTTGACAAAACATAGCTCAACATCATAGAGGCCATATATGAAAGACCCACAGGTAATATCATCCTTAATGGGGAAAAACTGAAAGCTTTCCCACAAAGGTCAGAAACACAATAGAGATGTCCACTCACATGACTGTTGTTCAATATACTACTAGAAGTCCTAATCTCAGCAATCAGACAGCAAAAATAACTAAAAGGCATACAAATCTTCAAGGAAGAAGTCAAAATCTTACTATCTGCAGGTGACTTTTTACTGTATATAAAAAACCCAAAAGACTCCACCAAACAATTGCTAGAACTGGTACACAAATTCAGTAAAGTTGCACTATACAAAATCAATGTACAGAAATCTGTTGCATTTCTATACACCGATATTGAAAGAGCAAAAAGAGAAATCAAGGAATTGATCCCATTTACAATTGCACTGAAACCATAAGACACCTAGGAATAAGCCTAACTAAAGAGGTAAAAGATCTGTACTCTGAAAACTATAGAATAGTAATTTAAGAAATTGAAGATGACACAAGGAAATGGAAATATATTCCATGCTTATAGATTGGAAAAACAAATACTATCAAAATGTCTATTCTACCCAAAGCAATCTACACGTTCAATGTAATCCCTATCAAAATAACACCAACATTTTTCAAAGAGCTGGAACAAACAATTCTAAAACTGTATGGAACCAGAAGAGACCCCAACTAGCCAAAGTAACATTGAAAAAGAAAACCAAAGCAGGAAGCACCACAATTCTGAACTTCAAGCTGCATTACAAAGTTGTAATCATCAAGACAGTATGGTACTGGCACAAAAGCAGACATAGATCAAAGGAATAGAAAAGAACCCAGAAATAGGCCCATAACTATATGGTCAACTAATCTTTGACAAAGCAGGAAAAATTATGCAATGTAAAAAAGTCTCTTCAGAAAATGGTGCTAGGAAAACTGGGCCACTATTTTAACATTTAAATTCAAGTTAGTTAACATATAGTGTAGTATTGGTTTCAGGAATAGAATTAAGTGATTCATCACTTACATATAGCACCAGTGCTCATCACAAATGCCCTCCTTAATTCCCATCACTCATTTAGCCCATCCCACAAACCACCTCCCCTCCAGCAACCCTTGTTTTCTTGTCCATGTTTAAGAGTCTCTTGTGGTTTGCTTCCCTCTCTGTTTTTATCTTATTTTACTTTTCCTTCCCTTCTCCTATGTGCATCTATTTTATTTCTTAAATTCCACATGTGAGTGAAATCATATGATATTTGACTTTCTCTAACTGACTTATTTCACTTAACACAATACACTCTGGTTTCATGCATGTTTTTGCAGATGGCAAGCTTTCATTCTTTTTGAACTCCAAGTAATATTCCATTCTTCTTCTTTATCCATTCATCAGTTGATGGATATTTGGGCTCTTTCCATAATTTGGCTATTATTGATAGTGCTGCTATAAACATTGTGGTGCATGTGCCCCTCAAATCATCATGTTTGTATCCTTTGGGTAAATACCTAGTAGTGCAATTGCTGGGTCTTAGGGGAGTTCTCTTTTTAATTTTTTGAGGAACCTCCATACCGTTTTCCAGAGTGGCTGCACCAGTTGGCATTCTCACCAGCAGTGCTAAACTGTTTGCCTTTCTCTGCACCCTCGCCAACATCTGTTGTTGTTGACTGAGTTGTTAATTTCAGCCATTCTGGCAGGCATGAGGTGGTATCTCATTGTGACTTTGATTTGTATTTCCCTAATGACGAGTGATTTTGAGCATCTTTTCATGTGTCTGTTAGTCATCCGGATGTCTTCTTCGGAAAGTGTCTATTCATATCTTCTATCCATTTCTCAACTGGATTATTAGTTTTTTGGGGGTTGAGTTTGATAAGTTCTTTACAGATTTTGGATACTAACCCTTTATCCAATATGTCATTTGCAAATATCAGTTGCCTTTTAGTTTTGTTGATTGTTTCCTTCACTGTACAGAACCTTTTTATCTTGATGAGGTCCCAATAGTTCATTTTTGCTTTTATTTCCCTTGCCTTCAGAAGCATGTCAAGTAAGAAAATGCTGTGGCCAAGATCAAAGAGGTTGCTTGCTGCCTGTTTTCTCCTGTGGGATTTTTTATGGTTTCATATCTCACATTTAGGTGTTTTTCCATTTTGAATTTTTTTGTGTGTTTGGTGTAAGAAAGTAGTCCAGTTTCCCAATGGACTCAACAGATACATTCAGAACATTTCATAGTAAAGCAACAGAATACACATTATTTTCTAGTGGACATGGAAGATTCTCCAGAATGAATCACATACTGGTCCTTCTGCAAAGAAAACAATCAACAAAACTAAAAGTCAACCTACAGAATGAGAGAAGATATTTGCAAGTGATATATTGGATAAAGGGTTAGTATCCAAAATCTATAATGAACTCATAAAACTTAATGCCCATAAAACAAATAATCCAGTGAAGAAATAGGCCATGGACATGAATAGACACTGCCAAAGAAGACATCCAAGTGGGTGACAGACACATGAAAAGATGCTCCACATCACTCACCATCATGGCAATACAAATCAAAATCACCATGAGATACCACCTCACACCTGTCAGAATGGCTAAAATTAAAGCTCAGGAAACAACACATGTTGGCAAGGATGTAGAGAAAGGGGAACCCTGTTACAGTGTTGGTAAGAAAACCAACTGGTGCAGCCACTCTGGAAAACAGTATGGAAGTTCCTCAAAAAGTTAAAAGTGGAACTACTCTATGACCCAGGAACTGCTCTACTAGGTATTTATCCAAAAGATACAAAAATGCTGACTCAAAGGGCCACATACGCCCCAATGTTTATAGCAGCACTATCAACAATAGCAAAATTATGGAAAGAGCCCAAATGTCCATCAACTGATGAATTGATAAAGATGTGATATACATAATGGAATATTAGCTATCAAAAATAATGAAATCTTGCCATTTGCAACAATGTTGATGGAGCTAGAGTGTATTAACATGCTAAGTGAAATAAGTCCATCAGAGAAAGACAAATACCATATGATTTCACTCATATGTGGAACTTAAGAAACAAAACAGAAGAACATAGGGTAAGGGAAGGAAAAATAAGATAAAAACAGAGAGGGAAGCAAACCACAAGAGACTCTTAAACATAGACCAAATACTTAGGGTGGCTGGAGGGGAAATGGTTGGTGGGATGGGCTAAATGGGTGATGGGCATTAAGGAGGGCACTTGTTGTGATGAGCACTGGGTGCTATATGTAAGTGATGAATCACTAAATTCTACACCTGAAACCAGTGCTGCACTATATGTTAACTTGAATTTAAATAACATCTTGGAAGAAAAATAAATAAAAATAGGGACGCCTGGGTGGCTCAGTCGGTTAAGCATCTGACTTTGGCTCAGGTAATAATCACAGTTCGTGGCTTCGAGCCCCAGTTAGGCCTCCACACTAACAGTCTGGAGCCTGAGCTTGCTTCAATATCTGTGTCTCCCTCTCTCTCTCTGCCCCTCCCCTGCTCATGCTCTGTCTTTCTGTCTCTCTCTCAAAAATATATAAATATTTTTAAAAAGAAGAAAAATAAATAATAAAACATAAGAAAAAAATAAAGACTAAGCAAGCCTCCTTGCTTCAGTATGAAATATCTCTGGAAGGCCATTCCACCCCAGAGCTCCTCTAAAGTTGGCTGAGTCTCCTGTTGCAACTTCTTCCTCTACAATCCTACTTCTTTTAATCCTTCTCAAGCGTTGTTCTCAAAGTGCACTCCCTATTAAACTTCTTACACACAAATCACTACCTTGGAACTTATTTCCAAAGGCACCTAATCTATTACAGAGAGAAATAGAATCCCAAATAACCCCACTCTCAAAATGTCTGTGTGAACTCATACTTCAAATTGTTAAAAGTATATAAAGAAGCAATGCTACAGTTGATTAAACCCCTACTTTGTAAATTGCAGTATCAGGCCTAGTAATCAGTACAATGGATTGACAAGATTAATTAAATGTGTTCCGCCTTTGATTAGTTAAAAAGAATTCTGAAGACTATAAACCAATATGCACTTGTTTGCAAAAATTCCAACACATCCCTTAACTATTACTGAGATGAAATACTCTGGCACCATGTATTTTTTGCATCCAGCTTCTGTTACAATATTTCTGTTGACTGTAGAATTTCTCTGCAATTGGAGCATCCCACAAGAGGCAATTCAATGTCTACTACTTAAAAGAACATCAGACAAGAAGTCAAGAAGAAAGGATTTCAATTTCTCTTATTTTTTATTTATAGGACGTTGGGCGAGTTTATTCCCCTCTCTGGGACCCAGGATCTCTATTCAGTAAATATGGAAATAAGGCTTCAGGGCCCCTTGCAAATCTTATTAATAAGATATTTACACAATGGCTGTGGAAGATCCTTGAGTAGGATACTGAAGTTCTGAGCAAAGTAATGAGTGTGGCTGAAGTATGGATATTACTCCAGGCCCACAAGTTATATTTCAAATACCACCCCCACCACTCTTATCCATATATATATATATATATATATATATATATATATATATATGTAATCAAAGACATGTGGCTACAATAGTTGGCAGAATTTGGAGAGGATTGTAAATCCGCCAGTTTGTCTAGATCTGGTGAGAGGATACTGTGTCCATGGCCAAACAATGCCATGACCCAAGTCATGATTTACCGATTAAATACTTAATGACTTGACTGGATTATGGGTGAGAGGGAAGCAGCACTGACACTGAGGCACATATGAGCTCACATACATGCCTTCCTTAGTCAGTTTGACTGCTATAACAAGATACCATAGACCGGGTGGCTTAAAAAGCAGAAACTTATTTCCCGCAGTTCTGGAGGCTGGATGTCCAAGATCAGAGTGCTTGAGTGGTTGGGTTCTGGTGAAAGCCCTCTTTCTGGTTTGCAGATGTCTGCCTATTTGCTGTGTCTTCACATGGTAGGGACAGGAGATATCATCTCTCTCATGTTTCTTCATGTAAGAGTACTAATCCCGTTTATGAGGGCCCCACACTCATGACTCAATTACTTCCCAAAGTCCCTACCTCCAAGTACCATCACATTGGGGATTAGGACTTTAACATGAAATTTGAGGAGACCCAAACATTCAATCCAGAGCAAAGCTGGTTTGTGATCAATTTGTGAGGCAAATAAAAAGGTCACAAGACCACTTTTTATGTCTCATTTTCCCATTCCAGAAAGTGCCCTTATGCTCTCTCCCTCCATTAAAATCTATTAATTCTTTCAACAAGTATTTATTAAGAATCAATTTTGTGCCAGACACTATTCTTAGCTGTTGGGTGGTGAACAAAACAGAATAATATCCCTGTTCTCATGAAGTTTATAGTCCATTGGCAGGGAGACAGACAATATATAAAATAAATAATTGAAATATACATTATGTTAGATGATTGCAAGCAGGGAAGGGGAATAAGAAGTAATGACAGAAAGAAGTCAGTAATTTTAAATGGGGTGGTGAAAAAGCCCTTATGAGATTAAGACTTAAAGAGAAATACCTGAATAAGGAAAGGAAGAAATCTGTGAAGATACCTAAGAAAAGTGTTGCTGGCAGAGGCAATAACAAGTGCAAAAATTACAAGGTACAAGTGAGGTTGGTGTGTTAAGGAGCAAAGTCAGGTGAGGTTGGTGTGTTGAGCAAAGTAAGAACAGAGCAGAGTGAGGGGTAGCAGCAATATCAGATGAGGTCAGAGTAAACTGAGAATGGGTGTGCAGATCTTATGGAGACTTTTTGGCCATTGTAAGAGCATAAAATTCTCTGAGATGAGAATACGTTAGATGATTTTAAGCAGAGAAATGATATGATGATTTAAGTTTTAACAGGATCACTCTGGCATGTTAGGAGAAAGAACGATGAGGAGTCTAGATGCAAGAAGTCCAGTTAGGAAGGTACTGAAACAATCCAGGGAAGAGATAATAGTATCTTGTATCTGGTGGAAGAGGGTGGGAAGTGGGCAAATCTTGAAATATGTTAAGGATAAAGCCTATGATTTTTGGCCAGGAGATTTGATATGGAGTGAGAGAGAAGGAAAAGAGTCAAGAATGACTCCAAGATTTCTGACCAGAGCAATGGGGAGATTAGAATTTGTATTTACTGAGATAGTGAAGACTGAATAAAGCAGGATTTAGGATGAAGCATAGATCAATAGTTCAATGTTGAAAATGTGAAGCCTGAGATGACTATTAGATATCTAACTGGAGATGTTAACTAGGAAGTTGGATATATGGCACAAATTTAGAGGGAAAGTGCCTTGCAGGAGATGTAAATTTGAGAATCATCAGTGTTTAGTTGATATTTAAAGTCATAAGACTGGATGAAATCAAGGGAGTGAAGATAGATAGATAGATAGATAGATAGATAGATAGATAGATAGATAAAAGAGGTTTAAAGGCAGAACTCTGAAAAATTGATTTCTAGCATGACAGCATTAGTTGCTCTCCAGAGAAACTAGTAAAGATTATTTTTAAAAATGTTTAGACATCTGGAAATGTTCCTAAAAGCAAAAAGCAAGTGAAGAAACATCTGCTCAAGAAAAGTTACAAAAATTAGGAAACAAAAATTGACTGTGGGCTGAAGGGCATGGGAAGAGCCATGCTGGGCTGTGCCTGTGAAGGTCATGCCATGCTGTGAGAAAACTCCCATTTGTAACCCGTGGAAAATACCAGAAAAGTTTTTCAAAGGGAAATTATCCAATTTTGTAACTTAATAGAGGAAACTGATGAAAAATAATAAAGATAGAAATCCATCATGGTCTAAGCAATATTTCAATACAAGTAGTCTTTACAGCCAGCTTCCCAAGAAAATGGTCCCTGGTTGGGTTTTAGTTTAATCAGTCACTGGTTTTTCCAGCTCCCAGTAGAGGTCTCAGGGCCAGAGTGGCCAGACCAGAGATGTGGAGGGGATCACATTAGACCAATGAGGAGGAAATATCACAGGGGAATCTTAAGACTGGAAGTCGTCCTAGTGACTTAGGTGGTGATCCTGTGCCCAAAAGACAATTCTGTAAGAATAGTAGGATAAACCTAACCAAAGAGGTAAAAGATCTGTACGCTGAGAACTGTAGAAAGCTTATGAAAGAAATTGAAGAAGAAACAAAGAAATGGAAAAACATTTCATGCTCATGAATTGGAAGAAGAAATATTGTTAAAAGGTCGATACTACCCAAAACAATCTACGCATTCACTGCAATCCCAATCAAAATAGCACCATCGTTCTTCACAGAACTAGAAAAAACATTCATAAAATTTGTATGGGACACATAAAAACCCAAGTAGCCAAGTAATATTGAAAAAGGAAACCAAAGCTGGAGGCATCACAAGTCCGGATTTCAAGCCGTATTACAAAGCTGTAATCATCAAGACAGTATGGTATTGGCACAAAAACAAATAGATCAGTGGAATAGAATAGAGAACCCAGAAATGGACCCACAAATACATGGCCAACTAATCTTTGGCAAAGCAGGAAAGAGTATCCAGTGGAAAAAGACAGTCTCTTTAGCAAATGGTGCTGGGAGAACTGGACAGCAACATGCAGAAGAATGAAACTAGACCCCTTTGTTACACCATACATAAAAAAAAATATTCAAAATGGATGAAAAACATAAATGTGAGACATGAAACCATCAAAATCCTACAGGAGAAAAAAAAACTACAAGAGAAAACATGCAGCAACCTCATTGACCCCAGCTGCAGTAACTTCTTAGTTGACATGTCTCTGAAGGCAAGGGAAATAAAAGCAAAAATGAATTACTGGGACCTCATCAAGATAAAAAGCTTCTGCACAGTGGAGGAAACAATCAACAAAACTGAAAGTCAACTGATGGAAATGGGAGAAGATATTTGCAAATGACATACGAGATAAAGGGTTAGTATCCAAAATCTATAAAGAATTTATCAAAGTCAACCCCAAAAAACAAATAATCCAGTGAGGAAATGGGCAGAAGACATGAATAGACACTTTTCTAAAGAAGACATCCAGATGTTAAACAGACACATGAAAAGATGCTCAACGTCATTCATCATCAGGGAAATACAAATCAAAACCACAATGAGATCCACCTCACACTGCTCAGAGTGACTAAAACTAAAAATTCAGGAAACAACAGATGTTGCCACGGATGTGAAGTAAAAAACTTGGCAGGCAAGAAGGAGTGGCATGATATACACCAATGCTGAATGGGAAAAAATATGCAGCCAAGAACACTTTATCCAGCAAGGCTATTATTCAGAATAGAAGGAGATATAAAGAGTTTTCCTGACAAACAAACACTGAAGGAGTTCATGAATACTAAGTCAGCCCTGCAAGAAATAGTAAAGGGGACTTCTTGAGTACACTAGAAAGTAACAGAGAAAATATCCAGAAACAATGAAAAAATGTAATAAAATGGCACTAAATTCATATTTATCAAAGATTACTTTTAATGTAAATGGACTAAATGCTTTAATCAAAAGACATAGAATTGCTATCAGAATGGATATATCAGAATGGATAGAAAAAAATAAGACCTATCTATATGCTGTTGCCTACGAGGGACTCATTTTAGACCTAAAAACACCCGCAGATTGAAAGTGAGGGAATGTAGAAACATCTATCATGCAAATAGACATCAAAAGAAAGCCAGAGTAGCAATACTTATATTTGACAAACTAAATTTTAAACCAAAAACTGTACCAAGAGTTGAAGAAGGGCACTTTATCAAAATGAAGGGGACTATCCAACAAGAAGATCTAACAATTGTAAATATTCATGTGCCCAACTTGAGTGAAATCAAATATATAAAACACTTAATAACAAACATAAAGGAAAACATGGATAATAATACAATAATAGTAGGGGACTTCAAAACCCACATATATCAATGGAAATGTCATTCAAATAGAAAATCAACAAGGAAACAATGGCTTTGAATGACACACTGAACCAGATATACTTAATAGATATATTCAAAATATTTCTTTCTAAAGCAACAGAATACATATTCTTTTCAAGTGCACATGGGACATTCCCTAGAATAGATCACATACGATGTCACAAATGAGGCCTCAATAAGTACAAAAATATTGAGATCATACTGTGCATCTTTTCCATCCACAACACTATGAAACTTAAAGTCAACCACAAGAAAAACTTTGGAAAGCCCACAAATACACAGAGATTAAAGAACATCCTATTAAAGAATGAAGGAAATCAAAAGAGGAAATAAAAAAGTACATGGAAACAAATAAAAATGAAAACAGGATGGTAAGAAAGAAAGAAAGAAAGAAAGAAAGAAAGAAAGAAAGAAAGACAAGACAAGGGTCCAAGAATTTTGGGACGCAGCAAAAGCAGTCCTCAGAGGGAGTATATAGTGATATGGGCTTACCTCAAGAAACAAGAAAAATCACAAATATCCTATCTTTACATCTAAAAGGAGCTAGAAAAAGAACAACAAATGAAGTGTAAAGCCAGCAGAAGAAGAGAAATAATAAAGATTAGGGCAGAAATAAGTGATTTAGAAACAACAACAACAACAAAAAAAAACGTAGACCAGATCAATGAAACCAGGAGCTGTTTCTTTGAAAAAATTAATAAAATTGATAAACCCATAGCCAGACTTAACAAAAAGAAAAGATAAAGGACCCAAATAAAATCACAATAAGAGAGGAGGAAGAACAAACAAAAACACAGAAATTCAAATAATTATGAGAGAATATTATGAAAAATCATATGCTTTTATCTAGAAGATATGCGTAAATTCCTAGAAATATATAAATTACCAAAACTGAAACGGAAATAAATAGAAAACTTGAACAGACCAATAATCAGCAAAGAAATTGACTAAGTAATCAAAGAAATCTCCCAACAAACAAAAGTCCAGGGCCAGATGGCTTCACAGGGGAATTCTACCAAATCCTTAAATAAGAGTTAATACCTATTCTTCTTCAACTATTCCAAAAGACAGAAACAGGAGGAAAACTTCCAAACTCATTCTATGAGGCCAGCATTACCCTGATTCCAAAACCAGAGAAAGCCTCCACTGAAAAGGCAACTACAGGCAGGTATCTCTAATGAACATGGGGCAAAAAAATCTCAATAAAATACTAGCAAATTGGATACAACCATACATTAATAGAATTAATAGACTCATCGTGATCAAGTGAAATTTATTCCTGGAGTTCAAGGGTGGTTCAGTATACACAAATAAATCAATGTGATACACCACATTAATAAAAGAAAGGATAACAGCCATATGGTCCTCTCAATAGATTCAGAGAAACCATTTGACAAATTACAACATCCATTCTTGATGAAAACCCTCAATACAGTAGGGATAGAAGGAACATATCTCAACATCGTAAAGGCCATATACAAAAAACTCACAACTAATATCATCCTCAATGGGGAAAAAGTGAGAGCTTTTCCTCTATGGTCAGGAAATAGACCAGGATGTCCACACTCACCACAGTTATTTGCCATACTATTGGAAGTCCTAGCCTCAGCAATCAGACAACCAAAAGGAATAAAAGGCACCAAGTCAGCAAGGAAAAAGCAAGCTTTCACTATTTGCAGGTGACCTGATACTCTATATGGAAAACTCAAACGATTCCACCAAACAATTTTCTAGAACTGATACACAAATTCAGTATCATAGGATACAAAATCAATCTGTAGAAATCTGTTATATTTCTATACACCAATAATGAAGCAGCAAAATAGAAGTCAAGGAATCGATCCTATTTACAATTGTACCAAAACCCTTAAGATACCAAGGAATAAACTTAACCAAAGAGGTAAAAGATCTCTACTCTGAAAACTATAAAATGCTGATGAAAAAATTTGAAAATGACACAAAAAAAAATGGAAAAAAAACCCCATGTTCATGGATGGGAAAAACAAATATGTTAAAATATCAATACTACCCAAAGCAACCTACACATTCAATGCAATCCCTATAAAAATACCAGGAGCATTTTTCACAGTGCTAGAACAAATGATCCTAAAATTTGTATGGAAGCATAAAAGACCCCAAATAGACAAAGCAATCCTAAAAAAGAAAAGAAAAGAAAGCTAGAGGCATCACATTTCCCGACTTCTATTTACATTACAAAGCTGTGATCCAGACAGTATGGTGCTGTCACAAAAACAGACACATAGATCAATGGAACTCAGAACACTCAGAAAGGGACCCACAAGTATATGGTCAACTATCTTCAACAAAGCAGGAAAGGATTTCCAATGGAAAAAAAGTTTCTTCAACTAATGGTGTTGGAAAAGCTGTACAACAGTATGCAAAAGAATGAAACTTTTGTACAGCATACACTTTCTTACACCATACACAAAAATAAAATCAAAATGGATGAAAGACCTATATGTGAGACAGGAAACCATTAAAATCCTACAGGAGAACACATGCGGTAACCTCTTTGACATCAGTCATAGCAACTTGCTACTAGAAATACCTCTTGAGACAAGGGGAAAAAAGCAAAAATAAGCCATTAGGACTTCATCAAGATAAAAAGCTTCTGCACAGTGCCAGAAACAATCAACAAAATAAAAGGCAACCTACGGAATGGGAGAAGATATTTGCAAATGACATATCTGATAAAGGACTAGTATCCCAAATATATAAAGAATTTATAAAACTCAACACCCAAAAGCCAAATAATCCAGTTAAAAAATGTCCACTTAAAATCCAGACATTTTTCTAAAGACATCCAGATGGCTACCAGACACATGAAAAGACACTCGACATCACTCATCATTCAGGAAATACAACTCAAAACTAAACTAAGATATCACCTCAGACCTGTCAGAATGTCTAAAATTAACACAGGAAACAACAGATTTGGTGATGATGTGGAGAAAGGGGAGTCCTCTTACACTGTTGGTGGGAATGCAGTCTGGAAAATAGGATGGAACTTCCTCAAAAAGTTAAAAATAGAACTACCCTGTGATCTAGCAATTGCACTACTAGGTAATTACAAAAATATTGATTCAAAGGGAAACATGCACCCTGATGTTTATAGCAGCATTACCAACGATAGCCAAATTTTTTAAAAAGCCCAATGTCTATCGACTGATAAATGGATAAAGAAGATGTGATGTATATATCTATACAATGGAATTTTATTCAGCCATAAAAAATAATGAAATCTTGCTATTTGCAACAACATGGATGGAGCTAGAGAGTATTATGCTAAGTGAAATAAGTCAGAGAAAGGCAAATACCATATGATTTTACTCATGTGTGGAAAATAAGAAAAAAACGGATAAAAATAGGGAAAAAAAGAGAGGCAAAGCATAAAACAGACTCTTAACTACAGAGAACAAACTGAGTATTGCTGGTGGGAAGGTGGGCAGGGGATGGGTTAAATGGGTGATGGTATTAAGGAGAGCAATTGTGTTGAGCACTGGCTGTTGAATATAAGTGATGAGTCACTAAATTCTACACCTGAAACTAATATTACACTGTAGGTTAACTAAGTGAAATTTAAATAAACCTTGAAAAAGAAAAAGAATAAATATAATTTATTTTTTAGAGCATTTTTAGGGTCCTAGTAAAATAGAGCAAAAGGTAAAGAGAGTTCCCATATATCCCCTGCCTTCACACAACACAATCTACGCCAGTATCAAAATCCCACCTCAGAGTGGTAAATTTATTACGGTCAATAAACCTACATTGACACATGCAAATTTCATAGTTTATATTAAAACTCATTCTATGGGTTTTGACAAATATGTAATTAAATGTGTCCACCATTATACTATCATACAGAATAGCTTATTGCCCTAAATATCCTTTATGCTTTGCCTATTCATCCCTTGCTCCTCTTCAACCCCCTAGCAACCACTGATCCTTTCACTGGGTCCATAGTTTTGCCTTTTCCAGAATGTCATAGGGTTGGAATTACACAGAATGAGGCCTTTTCATATGGGCTTCTTTCACTGAGTAATATACATTTGAGATTCCTCCGTGTCTTTTCATGTCTTGATAGCTCATTTCTTTTTAATAATACTGCATCGCATGGATGTACCACAGTTTATTCATTGATGCACCTAATAAAAATAATCTTTTTTGCTTCCAAATTTTGACAACTATGAATAAAGCTGCTATAAATATTTTTGTTCAGGTTTTTTTTTTAATATGAAATTTATTGTCAAATTGGTTTCCATACAACACCCAGTGCTCATCCCAACAGGTGCCCTCCTCAATACCCATCACCCACTCTCCCGTCCCTCCCACCCCCCATCAATCCTCAGTTTGTTCTCAGTTTTTAAGAGTCTCTTATGTTTTGCCTCCCTCCCTCTCTAACATTTTTTTCCCCTTCCCCTCCCCATGGTCTTCTGTTAAGTTTCTCAGGATCCACATAAGAGTGAAAACATATGGTATCTGTCTTTCTCTGTAGGACTTATTTCATTTAGCATAACACTCTCCAGTTCCATCCACGTTGCTACAAAAGACCATATTTCATTCTTTCTCATTGCCAAGTAGTATTTCATTGTGTATATAAACCACAGTTTCTTTATCCATTCACCAGTTGATGGACATTTAGGTTCTTTCCATAATTTGGCTATTGTTGACAGTGCTGCTATAAACATTGGGGTACAAGTGCCCCTATGCATCAGCACTCCTGTATCCCTTGGATAAATTCCTAGCAGTGCTATTGCTGGCTCATAGGGTAGATCTATTTTTAATTTTTTAGGAACCTCCACACTGTTTTCCAGAGCAACTGCACCAGTTTGCATTCCCACCAACAGTGTGAAGGGGTTCCCGTTTCTCCACATCCTCGCCAGCATCTATGGTCTCCTGATTTCATTTTAGCCACTCTGACAGATGTGAGGTGGTGTCTGAGTGTGGTTTTGATTTGTATTTCCCTGATGACGAGTGACGTTGAGCATCTTTTCATGTGCCTGTTGGCCATCTGGATGTCTTCTTTAGAAAAGTGTCTATTCATGTCTTCTGCCCATTTCTTCACAGGATTATTTGTTTTTCAGGTGTGGAGTTTGGTGAGCTCTTTATAGATTTTGGATACTAGCCCTTTGTCCGATATGTCATTTGCAAATATCTTTTCCCATTCCGTTGGTTGCCTTTTAGTTTGTTGATGGTTTCCTTTGCAGTGCATAAGCTTTTTATCTTCATGAGGTTCCAATAGTTCATTTTTGCTTTTAATTCCCTTGCCTTTGGGGATGTGTCAAGTAAGAAATTGCTGCGGCTGAGGTCAGAGAGGTTTTTTTTCTGCTTTCTCCTCTTGGGTTTGATGGTTTTCTGTCTCACATTCAGGTCCATTACCCATTTTGAGTTTATTTTTGTGAATGGTGTAAGAAAGTGGTCTAGTTTCATCCTTCTGCATGTTGCTGTCCAGTTCTCCCAGCACCATTTGTTAAAGAGACTGTCTTTTTTCCATTGGATATTCTTTTCTGATTTGTCAAAGATTAGTTGGCCATACGTTTGTGGGTGTAGTTCTGGGGTTTCTATTCTATTGCATTGGTCTATGTGTCTGTTTTTGTGCCAATACCATTCTGTGTAGATGATGACAGCTTTGTAGTAGAGGCTAAAGTCTGGGATTGCGATGCCTCCTGCTTTGGTATTCTTCTTCTTCAAAATTACTTTGGCTATTCGGGGCCTATTGTTGTTCCATACAAATTTTAGGATTGCTTGTTCTAGCTTCGAGAAGAATGCTGGTGCAATATTGATTGGGATTGCATTGAATGTGTAGATAGCTTCGGGTAGTATTGACATTTGAACAATATGTATTCTTCCAATCCATAAGCACAGAATGTTTTCCCATTTTTTTATATCTTCTTCAATTTCCTTCATAAGCTTTCTATAGTTTTCAGCATACAGATCTTTTACATCTTTGGTTAGGTCTATTCCTAGGTATTTTATGCTTCTTGGTGCAATTGTGAATGGGATCAGTTTCTTTATTTGTCTTTCTGTTACTTCATTATTAGTGTATAAGAATGCAACTGATTTCTGTACATTGATTTTGTATGCTGAGACTTTGCTGAATTCATGTATCAGTTCTAGCAGACTTTTGATGGAGTCTATCGGGTTTTCCATGTATAATATCATGTCATCTGCAAAAAGTGAAAGCTTAACTTCATCTTTGCCAATTTTGATGCCTTTGATTTCCTTTTGTTGTCTGATTGCTGATGCTAGCACTTCCAACACTATGTTAAACAACAGCAGTGACAGTGGACATCCCTGTCGTGTTCCCGATCTCAGGGGGAAAGCTCTTAGTTTTTCCCCATTGAGAATGATATTAGCTGTGGAATTTTCATACATGCCTTTGATGATGTTTAATATGTTCCTTCTATCCCGACTTTCTCGAGGGTTTTTATTAAGAAAGGATGCTGAATTTTGTCAAATGCTTTTTCTGCATCGATTGACAGGATCATATGGTTCTTATCTTTACTTTTATTAATGTGATATATCACATTGATTGATTTGTGAACATTGAACCAGCCCTGCAGCCCAGGAATGAATCCCACTTGATCATGGTGAATAATTCTTTTTAAATGCTGTTGAATTCGATTTGCTAGTATCTTGTTGAGTATTTTGCATCCATATTCATCAAGGATATTGGCCTATAGTTCTCTTTTTATTTTCTGGGTCTCTGTCTGGTTTAGGAATCAGAGTAATGCTGGCTTCATAGAATTAGTCTGGAAGTTTTCCTTCTGTATCTATTTTTGGAACAGCTTGAAGAGGATAGGTATTATATATGTTTTAAATGTGTGGTAGAATACCCCTGGGAAGCCATTTGGTACCGGACTCTTAATGGTTGGGAGATTTTTGATAACTGAACAATTTCTTTGCTGGTTATGGGTCTGTTCAAGTTTTCTATTTCTTCCTGTTTGAGTTTTGGAAGTGGGTGGGTATTTAGGAATTGTCCATTTCTTCCTGGAAGAAATTGTTGGAATATAATTTTTCATAGGATTCCCTGATAATTGCTTGTATTTCTGAGGGATTGGTTGTAATAGTTCTATTTTCATTCATGATTTTATCTATTTGGGTCATCTCCCTTTTCCTTTTGAGAAGCCCAGCTAGAGGCTTATCAATTTTGTTTATTTTTTCAAAAAACCAACTCTTGGTTTCATTGATCTGCTCTACAGTTTTTTTAGGTTCTATATTGTTTATTTCTGCTCTGGTCTTTATTATTTCTCTTCTTCTGCTGGGTTTTGGATGTCTTTGCTGTTCTGCTTCTATTTCCTTTAGGTGTGCTGTTAGATTTTGTATTTGGGATTTTTCTTGTTTCTTGAGATAGGCCTGGATTGCAATGTATTTTCCTCTCAGAACTGACTTCGCTGCATCCCAAAGCATTTGGATTGTTGTATTTTCATCTTCATGTGTTTCCATATATTTTTAAATTTCTTCTCTAATTGCCTGGTTGACCCATTCATTCTTTAGTAGGGTGTTCTTTAACCTCTATGCTTTTGGAGGTTTTCCAGACTTTTTCTTGTGGTTGATTTCGTTTCGTAGCATTGTGGTATGAAAGTGTGCATGGTATAATTTCAATTCTTGTAAACTTATGAAGGGCTGTTTTGTGACCCAGTATATGATCTATCTTGGAGAATATTCCATGTGCACTCCAGAAGAAAGTATATTCTTTGCTTTGGGATGCAGAGTTGTAAATATATCTGTCAAGTCCATCTGATCCAATGTATCATTCAGGGCCCTTGTTTCTTTATAGATCCTGTGTCTAGATGATCTATCCATTGTTGTAAGTGGAGTATTAAAGTCCCCTGCAATTACCACATTCTTATCAATAAGATTGCTTATGTTTGTGATTAATTGTTTTATATATTTGGGGGCTACTGTATTTGGTGCATAGACATTTATAATTGTTAACTCTTCCTGATGGATAGACCCTGTAATTATTAAATACTGCCCTTGTTCATCTCTTGTTACAGCCTTTAATTTAAAGTCTAGTTTGTCTGATATAAGAATGGCTGCTCCAGCTTTCTTTTGACTTCCAGTAGCATGATAGATAGTTCTCCTTCCCCTCACTTTCAATCTGAAGATGTCCTCAAGTCTAAAATGAGTCTCTTGTAGAAAGCATATAGATGGATCTTGTTTTTTTATCCATTCTGATACCCTATGTCTTTTGGTGGGAGCATTTAGTCCATTTACATTCAGTGTTATTATAGAAAGATATAGGTTTAGAATCCTTGTGATGCCTGTAGGTTTCATGCTTGTAGTGACGTCTCTGGTACTTTATGGTCCTTGCAGCATTTCATTCACAGAATCCCCCTTAGGATCTCTTGTAGGGCTGGTTTAGTGGTGATGTATTCGTTCAGTTTTTGTTTGTTTGGGAAGACCTTTATCTCTCCTATTCTGAATGGCAGACTTGCTGGATAAAGGATTTCCGGCTGCATATTTTTTTCTGTTCATCACATTGAAGATTTCCTGCCATTCCTTTCTGGCCTACCAACTTTCAGTAGATTGATCCGTTGCTAGTCTTATCGGTCTCCCTTTATATGTTAGAGCATGTTTATCTCTAGCTGCTTTCAGACTTTTCTCTTTATCCTTGTATTTTGCCAGTTTCACTATGACATGTCATGTAGAAGATCAATTCAAGTTATGTCTGAAGGAAGTTCTCTGTGCCTCTTGGATTTCAGTGCCTGTTTCCTTCCCCAGATCAGGGAAGTTCTCAACTGTGATTTGTTCAAGTACACCTTTAGCCCCTTTCTCTCTCTCTTCTTCTTCTGGATTTCCTATTATACGGATATTGTTCCATTTGATTGCATCACTTAATTCTCTAATTCTCCCTTCATCCTCCTGGATATTTTTTTATATCTCTTTTTCTCAGTTTCCTCTTTTTCCATAATTTTATCTTCTAATTCACCTATTCTCTCCTCTGTCTCTTCAATCCGAGCTGTGGTCGCCTCCATTTTATTTTGCACCTCATATATAGCATTTTTTAGCTCCTCATGACTATTTCTTAGTCCTTGATCTCTGTAGCAATAAATTCTCTGCTGTCTTCTATACTTTTTTCAAGCCCAAGGATTAATTTTATGACTATTGTTCTAAATTCTTGTTCCGTTATATTGCTTAAATAGTTTTTGATCAATTTGTCAGCTGTTCCTACTTCCTGGAGTTTCTTTTGAGGAGATTTCTTTTGTTTCATCATTTTGGGTAGTCCCTGGGGTGGCACCAAACTGCAGGGCACTTCCCCTGTGCTGTCTGGAGTAACTTGTGTTGGTGGGTGGGGCTGCAGTCAGACCCTATGTCTGTCCCCAGCCCACCGCTGGGGCCACAGTCAGACTGGTGTGTACCTTATCTTCCCCTCTCCCAGGGGAAGGACTCACTGTGGAGTGGTGTGGCCACTGTCTGGGCTACTTGCACACTGCCAGGCTTGTGGTGCTGCTTTGATGGGATCTGGCGTATTAGCCAGGGTGGATCTGCAAGGTGCACAGAGTCAGGAGGGGCAGGCTCAGCTCGCTTTGCCATTGGTGGTCTGCTGCAGGAGGGGCCCTGCAGCACCGAGAGGGAGGCCGACCCGTCAGAGGGATGGATCCACAGAAGCATAGTGTTGGGTGTTTGTGCGGTGCAAGTAAGTTCGGTGACGGAAACTGGCTCCCTTTGGAATTTCAGCTGGGTGATGGGAGAAGGAGATGGCACTGGCCAGTGCCTTTGTTCCCCACCGAGCTGAGCTCTGTCTTCCAGGGCTCAACACCTCTCCCTCCCGGTGTCCTCTCTCCCTCCTGCTTTCTGAGCGGAGCTGTTGACTTATAGCATTCCAGATGTTAAGTCCCGCTTGCTGTCAGAACTCAGTCAGTCCAGCCCCTCTGCTTTTGCAAGCCAGACTCAGGGATTCTGCCTTGCCAGGAAGACTGCTGCTCTACTGCCCCGGCTCCCTCCTGCCAATCCATGTAGCATGCACCACCTCTCTGCCCTTCCTACCCTCTTCCATGGGCCTCTTGTCTATGCTTGGCTCCGGAGAGTCCGTTCTGCTATTCTTCTGGTGGTTTTTTGGGTTATTTAGGCAGATATGGGTAGAATCTAAGTGATCAGCAGGACGAGGGGAGCCCAGGGCTCTCCTATGCTGCCATCTTCATCTAAAATTTCCTATGTGCAGGTTTTTATGTGGACTTATGTTTTTAACTCATTTGGGTAAGTATCAAGGAGCACAACTGCTGGATCATGTAGTAACAGTATGTTTAGCTTTGTTAAACTGATGAACTGTATTCCAGAGGCTGTACTATTTTGCATTACCACCAGCAGTGAATGAGAGATTATGTTGCTTCACATCCTTGCCAGCATGTGAGTTAATGCTTGGAAGTTTAGCCTTTCTAAAAGGTGTACGGTATTATCTTATTGTTTTTACTTTGAAATTCCCTAATGAAATATGTGCTGAGCATCTTCTCATATGCTTATTTATCGTCTGTATATCTTTTTTGGTGAAGTATCTGTTCAAATCTTTCGCCCATTTTTTAATTGGGTTTTTTGTTTTGTTACTGCTGAATTTGGGAGTTCTTTATATATTTTGGATAACAGTCCTTCATCAAATCTCTGTTTTGCAAATATTTTCTCCTAGTCTGTGGTTAGTTTTCTCATTCTCTTCACAGTGTCTTTCACAGAGCAGATTTTTTTTTATTTTAATGAAATCCATCATATTATTTCTTTCTTTTATGGATTGTGCCTTGCTTGTTGTTTCTAAAAAGTTATTGTCATCCCAAGTTCATTTAGGTTTTCTTTCATGTTGTCTTCTAAAAATTTTATAGATTTGCATTTTACATTTAGTTCTGCGATCTATTTTGAGTTAATTTTGTGAAAGATTTAAAGTCTGTGTCTACACGTGAAAAGATTCTCAACGTCACTCCTTTTCGGGGAAATACAAATCAAAACCATATTGAGATATCACCTCACACCAGTCAGAGTGGCTAAAATGAACAAATCAGGAGACTATAGATGCTGGAGAGGATGTGGAGAAACAGGAAACCTCTTGCACTCTTCATGGGAATGCAAACAGGTGCAGCCACTCTGGAAAACAGTGTGGAGGTTCCTCAAAAAATTAAAAATCGATCTACCCTATGAGCCAGCAATAGCACTGGTAGGAATTTACCCAAGGGATACAGGAGTGCTGATGCATAGGGGCACTTGTACCCCAATTTTTATAGCAGCACTTTCAACAATAGCCAAATTATGGAAAGAACCTAAATGTCCACCAACTTATGAATGGATAAAGAAATTGTGGTTATATACACAATGGAATATGACTTGGCAATGAGAAAGAATGAAATATAGGTTTTTGTAGCAACGTGGATGGACCTGGAGAGTGTTATGCTAAGTGAAATAATTCATACAGAGAAAGACAGATGCCATATGTTTTCACTCTTATGTGAATCCTGAGAAACTTAACAGAAGACCATCGGGGAGGGGAAGGGAAAAAAAGCTACAGAGAGGGAGGGAGGCAACCCATAAGAGACACTTGAAAACTGAGAACAAACTAAGGGTTGATGGAGGGTGGGGGAGAGGGGAAAGCAGGTGATGGGCATTGAGGAGGGCACCTGTTGGGATGAACACTGGGTGTTGTATGGAAAAAATTTTGACATAAATTATATTTAATGTAAAAAATTAGAAAAAGCCTGTATCTGCAAAGAACTGGAAAAGCATTTCATGCTCATGGATTGGAAGAAAAATGTTGTTAAAAAGTCAGTACTACCCAAAGCAACCTACACATTCAATGCAATCCCTATCAAAATAACACCAGCATTCTTTGATAATTGTAATTATTTTTCAAATAATTGAAAATAATTATTCTTCATTATAATTCTTCATTATTCTTCAAATAATCCTAAAATTTGAATGGAACCAGAAAAGACTCCAAAGAGCCAAAGAAATGTTGGAAAAGAAAATGAAAGCTGGAGGCATCACAATTCCGGACTTTAAGCTGTATTACAAACCTGTAATCAAGACAGTATGGTACTGTCACAAAAACAGGCACATAGATCAATGGAACAGAATAAAGAACACAGAAATAGACCCACAAATGTATGCCCAACTAATCTTCAGCCAAGCAGAAAAGAGTATCCAATGGAAAAAATACCATTTCTTCAGCAAATGGAGCTGGGACAACTAGACAGCAATATGCAGAAGAATGAACCTGAACCACTTTCTTACAGCATACACAAAAATAAGTTCAAAATGGATGAAAGACCTAAATGTGAGACAGGAAACCATCCAAATCCTACAGGACAAAACAGGCAGCAACCTCTTTGACCGAGGCTGCAGCAACTTCTTGCTAGACATTTCTCTGGAGGCAAGAGAAATAAAAGCAAAAATGAACTATTGGGACCTCATCAAGACAAAAAAACTATACAGCAAAGGAAAAAATCAACAAAACTAAAAGGCAACTGATGGAATGGGAGAATATATTTGCAAATGACATATTGAATAAAGGGTTAATATCCAAAATCTATAAAGAATTTATCAAACTCAACCCCCCCAAAAAACAAATAATCCAGTTAAGAAATGGGCAAAAGACATGAATAAACATTTTCCAAAGAAGACATCCAGATGTTGAACAGACACATGAAAAGATGTCAACATCACTCATCATCAGGGAAATACAAATCAAAACCACAATGAGATATCACCTCACACCTGTCAGAATGGCTAAAATTAACAACTCAGGCAACAACAGATTTTGGTGAGAATGTGAAGTAAGGTGAACACTTTTGTACTGTTGGTAGGAATGGAAACTGGTGCAGCCACTCTGGAAAACAGTATGGAGGTTCCTCAGAATATTAAAAATAGAACTACCCTACCTAGCAATTGCAATGGTAGGTATTTGTCTAAATGATACAAAAATACTGATTTGAAGGGACATATGCATCCCAGTATTTATAGCAGTGCTATGAACAATAGCCAATGTATGTAAAGAGCCCAAATGTTCATCAACTGATGAATGGATAAAGAAGATGTGGCACATATATATATATATATATATATATATATATACACACACACATACATACATACAATGGAATACTGTTTGGCAATCAAAAAGAATGAAATCTTGCCATTTGCAACAACATGGTTGGAACTAGAGTGTATCATGCTAAGAGAAATCAGTCAGTCAGAGAAAGACAAATATCATATGATTTCACTCATATGTGGAATTTAAGAAACACAACAAATGAACATAGGGGAAGGGAAGGAAAAATAAGGTAAAAACAGAGAGGGAAGCAAACCATAAGAAACTCTCAAGTACAGAGAATAACTTGTGGGTTGCTAGAGCAGAGGTGGGTGGGGGGATGAGCTAAATGGATGATGGGCGTTAAGGAGGGCACTTGTTGGGATGAGCACTGGGTGTTATATGTAAGTGATGAATCACTGGGCTCTACTCCTGAAACCAATGCTACACTGTATGTTAACTAACTTGAATTTAAATAAATAAGTTAAAAAAATTAAGTCTGTGTCTAGATTCTTTTTTTTTTCTTTTATTTACTTTGTTTTACATGTTGATGTCCAGTTACTCCAGCACCATTTGTAGAACAAGACTATCTTTGTTCCATTGCTCCTTTGTCAAAAATCAGTTGACTGTATTTATGTGGGTTTATTTCTGGGTTTTCTTTATGTTCCATTGATCTATTTGTTCTTTTGACATACCATACTGTGTTAAATACAGTAGCTTTATAGTAGGCCTTGAAGTTGAGTAGTGTCAGTCCTCCAAATTTGTTCTTCTCCTTTAATAGTGTATTGGCTATTCTGGATCTTGCCTCTTCATACACATTTTGGAACCAGTTTGCTGATACTTACAAAATTATTTGGTGAAATTTTGATTTGAATTGCACTAAATCTATAGACCACATTGGGAAGAACTAACATCCTTTTTATATTTATTATTGAAGCATAGTTGACATACAATGTTATATTAGTTTCAGGTGTACAACACAGTGATTCAATAAATGTAGTCACCATACAACATTATTATAATATTATTGACTATATTCCCTATGCTTTACTTTTCATCTCCATGACATTTTTTAACTGGGAGTTTGTACCTCTTAATCCCCTTCACCTATTTTACTCATCTCCTCACCTCCCTCCCTTCTGGCAACAATCAGTTTGTTTTCTGTATTTATGAGTCTGTTTCCATTTTTGTTTCTTTGTTTGTTGTTGTTTTTAGTTTTTATTTAAATTCCAATTAGTTAACATACAGTGTAGTATTAGTTTCAGGTGTACAATACAGTAGTAATTCAATGCTTCCATACAACAGCCAGTGCTCATCAGAACAAGTGCACTCCTTAATCCCCATCATCTATTCAACCAACCCCCCACCTACCTCCCTTCTAGTAATCATCAGTTTGTTATCCTTAGTTAAGAGTCTGTTTTTTTTTATTTACTTTTAATCTATACGTGTCTTTATACTTAAAGTTGGTTTTCTGCACACAATATATAGTTGTGTATAATTTTTTGGTTCATTCTGTCAACTTCTTTTAATTGGTGTATTTACACCATTAATGTTTAAAGTGATTATTGATGTCATAGGGTCAATATTTTTCACATATTACTGTTTTCTATTTGTTTCCCTTGTTCTTTGTTCCTGTTTTTGTCTTCCAATTTTGTTCTGAATTTTTTTGGTTTAATTGAACATTTTATATGATCTGCATTCTGTCCTTTTTTAGCAAATCAGTTTTATTAATCCTTTTTACATTTTTTCATATTTGCCCTACAGTTTGCAATATAAATTTACAACTAACCCAAGTCCACTTTCAAATTAACAACACACTACGTTATGGGTAGTGTAAGTCCCTTCTAATAACAAAATAATCCTAATTATTCCCTCACATCCTATATTTGATTGCTGTTATTCATTTCACTTATACATAAATGTATGGTATACAATTCATCATACATAGGGAATACTATTTTTGCTATTGTTATTTTAAGCAAATTGTTATCTGTTAAATCAATTAAGAATAGGAAAAATAAAAGTTTCTATTTTACCTTCACTTATTCCTTCACGGTGCTCTCCATTCCTTTATATACATCTGAGTTTGTGACCTATATTCTTTTCCTTATTTCTGAAGAATTTCTTTTTAACATTTCTTGCATGGAAAATCTAATGCAAACAAGGCCCCTCAATTTTGATTGTTTAAGAAAGTCTTTATTTCCTCTTCACTTTTGAAGGATAATTTCACCAAGCACAGAATTATAGAATAGTGGGGTTTTTTTTCTCTCAACATTTTAAATATTTTACTCCACTCTTTATTGTTTGCAGGTTCTAAGGAGACGTTGAATACAGTTCTTATCTTCACTCTTATATAGTTAAGGTGCTTAAAAAAATTTTTTTTAATGTTTTTATTTATTTTTGAGACAGAGAGAGACAGAGCATGAGCAGGGGAGGGGCAGAGAGAGAGAGGGAGACACAGAATCTGAAGCAGGATCCAGGCTCTGAGTGGTCAGCATAGAGCCCCCGCGGGGCTCGAACTCACCGCGAGATCATGACCTGAGCTGAAGTCGGGTGCTCAACTGACTGAGCCACCCAGGTGCCCCAGGTGCTTTTTTACTCTGGTATCTTTCAAGATCTTTTTCCTTTATCTTTGGTTTTCCGCAATTTTAATAAGACATGCCTGGAAATAATTCTTTTGTCATTTATCCTGCTTAGAGTGCTCTCATCTTCCTGTATCTGTGGTTTGATGTCTGATATTAATTTGGGGAAATTCTCAGTTATGGTTTCAAACATTTCTTCCATTCCTTTCTCTCTTTCTTTTTCTTCTGGTATTCCCATTATGCGATGTTACACCTTTCTTGGTTTTCCCACAATTCTTGGGCATTCTGTTAAACTTTTTTGTTTTGTTTGTTTGTTTGTTTTGTTGCTTTTTAGTTTTGACAGTCTCTAATGACATATCCTCAAACTCAGAAATTCTTTACTTAGCCACATTCAGGCTAGTGATGTGGCCATCAAAGGCATTCTTCTTTCTATTACAATGTTTTTGTTTTTGTTTTTGTTTTTTTTTACTTCTAGCATTTCTTTTTGGTTCTTTCATACAACATCCAACTTTTTGCTTACATTGCCACGTTCTTGCATACTGTCTACTTCATCCATTAAAGCTCTTTGCATACCAATCAGTTCTTTTAAATTTCTGGTGTGGTAATTCCAACATCCCTACCATATCTGATTCTGGTTTTGAAAATTTGCTCTGTCCCTTCAAATTGTGTTTTCTGCCTTTTAGTATGCCTTGTAATTTTTTCTTGATAGCCAGACATGATATAGTGAGTAAAAGGAACTGCAATACATAAAACTTTAGTAGCTTGGTGTGAGGTGTGGGGAAAAGAGAAGCATTTATAGTCCTATAATTATGTTTCAGTCTTTTAGCAAGCCTTCACCTCTGGACTGTGAACTTCACAAATTTTTCTCACTCCACTTTCTTTTGGTGGAACATGGCAGCTAAGTGGGCTGGAATTGTGCATTTCCCTTCCCCCACCTGCAAGGCCAGAGAGGGTTAAGGCTGGATATTTCCTCTTCTTCAGGTCAGATAGTCTCTGAAAAAGACTTAATAGTTTAGGATCTGGTATTGGTTTTCATTTCCCTGATGATTAGTCATGTTGAACATCTAAGATGTGTCTGTTGGCCATCTGTATGTTTTCTTTGGGGAAATGTCTAGTCAAGTCCTCTGCCCATTTTTTTTCTATTTTAATTTTTTTATAATTTACATCCAAATTAGTTAGCATATAGTGCAGCAATGATTTCAGGAGATCCCTTAGTGCTCCTTACCCATTTAGCCCATCCCCCCTCACACAACTCCTCCAGTAACCCTCAGTTTGTTCTCCATGTTTATGAGTCTGTTCTGTTTTGTCCCCCTCCCTCTTTTTATATTATTTTTGTTTCCCTTTCCCTTATGTTCATCTCTTTTGTCTCTTAAAGTCCTCATATGAGTGAAGTAATATGATATTTGTCTTTCTCTGACTAATTTCACTTAGCATAATACCGTCCAATTCCATCCACGTACTTGCAAATGGCAAGATTTCATTATTTTTGATTGCTGAGTAATACTCCATTGTGTGTATATATATATACCACATCTTCTTTATCCATTTATCCATAGATGGACATTTGGGCTCTTTCCATACTTTGACTATTGTTGATAGTGCTGCTATAAACATTGGGTGCATGTGTCCCTTCAAAACAGCACACCTGTATCCCTTGGATAAATACCTAGTAGTGCAATTGCTGGGTTGTAGGGTAATTCTATGTTTAGTTTTTTGAGGAACCTCCATACTGTTTTCCAGAATGGCTGCACCAACTTGCATTCCCACCAACAATGCAAAAGAGATCCTCTGCCCATTTTTAAATTGGATTATTTGTTTCTTTTGGTTTTTGAGTTGTATATGTTTTTATATATTTTAAATATTAACCTCTTATCAGATATATCGTTTGCAAATACAATCTCCCATTCAGTAGATTACCTTGTTATTTGTTGATGGTTTTATTTGCTGTGCAAAAGCTTTTTATTTTGGTGTAGTCCCAATAGTTTATTTTTGCTTTTGTTTCCCTTGCCTGAGGAGACACATCTTGAAAACTGTTTCTATGGCTGATGTCAAAGAAACTACTACTTGTTTTCTTCTAGAAATTTTAAGATTTCAGGTCTCACATTTAGGTATTTAATCCATTTTGTATTTATTTTTGTGTGTGGTGAATTAAATTGGTCCAATTTCATTATTTTGCATGTAGCTGTCAAGTTTTCCCAGTACCATTTGTTGAATAGACTGTCTTTTACCTTATTGTATCTTATTGCCTTCTTTGTCAAAGATTGACCATATAAGTATGGAGTTTGTATCTGGATTCTCTATTCTGTTCCATTGATATATGTGTCTATATTTGTGCCATTACCATACTGTTTGGATTACTACTGCTTTGTAGTATATCTTGATATCTGGGATTGTGATACCTCCAGCTTTATTTTTTGTTTTCATTATTGCCTTGACTCTTAGGGTCTTTTGTGGTTCCATGCAAATTTTAGGATTATTTGTTCTAGTTCTGTGAAAAATGTTGTTGGTATTTTGATAGGAATTGCATTAAATCTGTATATTGCTTTGGGTAGTTATGGACAGTTTAACAATATTAATTCTTCCAATCCATGAGCATGGGATATCTTTCCATTTGTCTGTTTTGTCTTCAATTTCTTTCATTAGTGTTTTATGGTTTTCAGAGCACAGGTCTTTCACCTCCATGGATAAGTTTATTCCTAGGTATTTTATTCTTTTTGTTGTAATTGTAAATGGGGTTATTTTCTTAATTCCTCTGTCTGCTTTTTATTAGTGCAATTATTAGTGCATAGCAATACATTTCTGTATAATAATGTATTCTATGACTTGGCGGAATCCACTTTTAGTTCTAGAAGTTTTAGGATGGAATCTTTCAGGTTTTCATGTCATCTACAAATAGTGATAGTTTTGCTTCTTCCTTACCAATTTGGATGCCTTTTACTTCCTTTTGTTGTCTGATTGCTTTTGCTTGTACTTCCAGTACTATGTTGAATGAAAATGGTGTGAGTGTACATTCTTGTCTCATTCCTGATCTTAGAGGAAAAGCTCTCAGTTTTGCACCATTGAGTAGAATGTTAGATGTGGGTTTTTCATATATGGCCTTTATCATGTTGTGATATGTTTCCTCTAAATTTACTTTGTTGAGAGGTTTTATCATGACTAGATGTTGTATTTTGTCAAATGCTTTTTATTCATCTATGGGGATAGATATCCACCTTACACATATCATATGGGTAAAATAAAAGAGACAAGAAAATAACAAGTGTTGGTGAGGATGTGGAGAAAAAGGAACCCTTATGCATTCCTGATGGGAATGCAAATTGTTGCAGCCACTGTGGAAAACAATATGGAAATTCCTCCAAAATTTAAATTAGCAGAATTACTATATGATCTAGTAATTCCACCACTAGGTATTTACCCAAAGAAAATGAAAACAGTAATTTGAAAAGATACATGCACCCCTATGATTATTGCAGTATTATTTACAATAGCCAAATTATGGAAGCAACCCATGTATCCATCCATAGATGAATGGATAAAGAAGATGTTGTGTATATATGTGTGTGTATTTTCTTAATTCCTCTGTCTGCTACTTCATAATTAGTGCATATCAATGCAACACATTTCTGTATTTTGTATTCTGTGACTTCATTAAATTATGTATATATATACATATACATATATATATACATATATATGTATATGTATATATATATATATATGACTCAGTCACAAAAAGAATAAAATCTTGCCATTTGAAACACCATGGATGATCTAGAGAAAATAATGCTAAGCGAAATAAGTCAGTCAAAGACAAATACCACATGATGTCACTCATATGTGGAATTCGAGAAACAAAGCAAATGTACGAAGAAAAGAGACAAAGCAAATAACAGACTCTTAAATATAAAGAATAAAGCGATGGTAACCAGAGGGGAGGTGGGTGGGAGGATGGGTGAAATGGATGACGGGGTTAAAGTGTACACTTATCATAATGAGCACTGAGTAATGTATAGAATTGTTGAATCACTGTATTGTACACCTGTAATGAATATAACACTGTATGCTAACTCTGCTGGACTTTTAAAATTTTACCCCAAAACTCAAATTTAAACACAAAAGTGATGTTCTTCGTTGGAATATCTTCCCCCTTTTCTCTTTTTATCCAAACCTGCTTCTATCTGAATTTCTTTAGCACCTAGAACGTATGCCACAAATCAAGCACTTAACGATTTTTACCCAATGTGTTCAATAAGGATTTGTTGAGCACCTACTATTTTGCTGGGCTTATCATCATTGTCACAGTCTACACAACATCACAGCATAAAAGTACTTTAGGTTCACTGAGTCCAACTTATTCCTTTTACAGACTTTTCATGTTGGCTCCCTCCAACCCTGTGTGCTTGGTCTGGTTGTTTTTCTCATCTTTTATTCTTTTTTAAATCCATGTTTTACTACTGTGGGAGAGGATAACTATAAAGAGCTTTAATTAAGTCATAGTTATAAAAATA
>NC_064817.1:58027013-58109513 GCF_023721935.1 Panthera uncia | reverse complement strand
AACGGTTTAAAATGTGGATAGCAGTTTGCAGTTTACAAACCAATTCCCCATAATTATTTCATTTGATCCTCACAGAAGCCTTGTGAAGTGGCATTACATGCACTTAAAGATGAGGAAATTGATTTGGGGCACCTAGGTGGCTCAGTCGGTTGGGAGTCTGACTTGGGCTCAGGTCACGATCTTGCAGTCTGTGAGTTCAAGCTCCATGTCGGGCTCTGTGCTGAGAGCTCAGAGCCTGAAGCCTGCTTCAGATGCTGTCTCCCTCTCTCTCTGCCCCTCCCCCACTTGCACTCTGTCTCTCTCTCTCTCTGTCTCTCAAAAATAAAATAAAAACATAAAAAAATTTTGAAAGATAGATGATGAAATTGAGTTTGAGTTCCTGAATTTCAGAGAAGTTACCAAATACTACAATTCAATCTTTTAACAGCTCTATTGAGATATAATTCACATACTATACAATTAACATATTAAAGGTATAAAATTCAATGGTTTTTAGTTTATCTATAGAGTTGTGCAACCACAATCAATTTTAGAACATTTTATCACCCCAGTAAGAAAACCCTACTCCCATGAACATCCACTACACCATTTACCTCTAAACTTCAGTTTTATGCAAAAACTAATCTACATTCTGTCTCTATAAATGTGCTTATTTTGAGTTGTTGATATAAGCAGAACCATATAACATATGTTCCTTTGAATTTTTTTCACTTAGCATAATGTTTTCATTATGGTTCATCCATATAATGGCATGGTCATTAAGGTCCATCCATATTATGGCATGTATCAATACTTCATCCCTTTTTATGGCCAAATAATATTCCATTGTATGGATATACCGCTTTTGTTTATCTAGTCATCAGTTCATGGACATTTGAGTGGTTTCACTTTCTTGACTATTAAGAATAATGCTACTATGTACATTCATGTACATGTTTTTGTGTAGACATGTTTTCATTCACAACTTGGTCTTGAACCCATTTTTGATCATAGGCAAAATTCTAAGATAGCCCCTAAGATTCCTGCCCCCTACTTTACAGGCCTTACATAATCCCTTCCCCTTGAATGTGGACAGAATTTGTGAATATAATGGGATATCACTCTCTTGATTTAGATATATTATATGGCAAAGGTGAAGGAAATTACAAATGTATTAAGGTATTTAATCATTCGTTTTTTTTTTAAATTTTCTTAACATTTATTCATTTTTGAGAGACAGAGAGAGACAGAGAGCAAGCAAGGGTGGGGCAGAGAGAGAGGGAGACACAGAATCTGAAGCAGGCTCCAGGCTCTGAGCTGTCATCACGGAACCTGATGCAGGAATTGAACCCATGAACCATCAGATCATGACCTGAGCCAAAGTCTGAGGCTTAACCAACTGAGCCACCTAAGTGCCCCTTCAATCAGTTTATTTTAAGTTAATCAAAAGGGGAATTATTCAGAGCAGGCCACACATAATTAGAAAGCCCTATATAAGAGGATCCAGGCTTTTCCTGAAAGAAAGATTCAAAGTAAAAGAATGAGCAAGGGTAAAAGCCCTGCAATAAATATTAAAGAGGACTTTTTGATTGGAAAGGAAAGACCAAAAGTGACAAAGACAAAGGAACAGATAAAATCTCCAGAAACAACAAAACAAGTAATAAAATAGCACTAAATATATATGTATCAATAATCACTCTGAATGTAAAGGACTAAATGCTCCAATCAAAAGACATAGGATGTCAGAATGCATAAGAAAACAGCACCCATCTATATGCTGCCAACAAGAGACTTGTTTTATTCTTTTTATTTATTTTTATTTTTTAATGATTAATTTTCAGAGAAGGAGAGAGACAGAGCATGAGTGGGGGAGGAGCAGAGAGAGGGAGACACAGAATCCAAAACAGCCCCAGGCTCTGAGCTATCAGCACAGAGCCTGACGTGGGGCTTGAACCCACAAAACATGAGATTACAACCTGAGCCAAAGTCGGACACTCAACAAACTGAGCTACCAAGCTGCCCCATGAGAGACTCATTTTAGGCCTAAAGCACCTGCAGATTGAAAGTGAGGGGTGGAAAAATACTTACCATGCAATTATATAGCAAAAGAAAGCTGGAGTAGCAATACTTATATCAGACAAACCAGATTTTAAACCAAAGACTATAACAAGAGATGAAGAAAGGCACTGTATCATAATAAAGGGGTCTATCCAACAAGAACATCTAACAATTGTAAATATTTATGGCCCAACATGGAAACATACAAATATATACAATATTTAGTAACAAAGATAAAGTAGCTCCTGGATAATAATACAGTAATGGTAGGGGCCTTTAACACCCCACTTACATCAATGAATAGGTCACCTAAGCAGAAAATCAATAAGGAAACAATGGCTTTGAACGACACATTGGACCAGATGGGCTTAACAGATATATTCAGAATATTTAATCTAAAAGGAGCAGAATACACATTTTTTTTCAAGTGCACATAGGACATTCTCTGGAAGAGACCACGTACAAGGTCAGAAATCAGGCACCAAGTACAAAAAGACTGAGATCATACCATGCATCTTTTCCAACCACAATGCTATGAAACTTGAAGTCAACCACAAGAAAAAATTTGGAAAAACCACAAATACATGGAGGTTAAACAACATGCTACTAAGGAATGAATGGGTCAACCAGGATATCAAAGAGGAAATTAAAAAGTACATGGAAACAAATGAAAATGATAACATGATGGTTTAAAATCTTTGGGATGCATGAAAAGCAGTCATAAGAGGGAAGTACTTAGCAATACATGCCTACCTCAAGAAGCAAGGAAAATCTCAAATAAAAAACCTAACCTTACACCTAAAGGAGTTAGCAAAAGAACAATAAATGAAGCCTAAAGCCAGCAGAAGAGGGGAAATAATAAAATTTAGAGCAGAAACAAATGATATGGAAAGTAAAAAAAAAAACAATAGAACAGATGAATAAAGCCATGGGGGTGGTTATTTGAAAACATTAATAAAATTGATAAACCCATAGCCAGGTTGATCAAAAAGAAAAGTGAAAGGACCCAAATAAATAAAATCACAAATGAGAGAGGAGGAAGAACTACCAACAGCACAGGAATCCAAATAATTATAAGAGAATATTATGAAAAATTACATGCCAACAAACTGGACAACCTGGAAAAAAATGAATAAATTCATAGAAACATATAAACTACAAAAACTAAAACAGCAAGAAGTAGAAAACTTGAAGAGACCACTAACCAGCAAAGAAATTGAATAAGTAATCAAAGAAATCTCCCAACAAACAAAAGTCCAGGGAAGATGGCTTCACAGGGGAATTTTACCAAACTTTTAAAGAAGAGTTAATACCCATTCTTCTTAAACTGTCCTCAAAAATAGAAAATAAAGCAAAACTTCCAAACTCATTCTATGAGGCCAGCGTTACCCTGATTCCAAAATCAGACAAAGACTCCACTAAAAAAAGAGAACTATAGGCGGGTATCTCTAATGAACATGGGTGCAAAAATTCTCAATAAAATACTAGCAAATCAAATACAATCATATATTAATAGAATCATTAAACATGATCAGGTGGGATTTATTTCTGGGGTGTAAGGGTGGTTATGTATTCATAAACAAGTCAACATGATACACTAATAGTAGAAAGGATAAGAACAATATTATCCTCTCCATAGATGCAAAAATAAGCATTTGAGAAAGTACAACATCCATTCATGATAAAACCTTCAATAAAGTAGGGTTAGAGGGAACGTACCTCGACATCATGATAGCCATATAGCAAAAACACACAGGTAATATCATCTTCAATGGGGGAAAGGTGAGAGCTTTTCCTCTATGGTGAGGAACAAAGCAGGGATGACCACTCTTACCACTGCCATTTACCATAGTACTGGAAGTCCCAGCCTCCGCAATCAGACAATAAAAAGAAATAAAAGGCATCCAAATCAGCAAGGAAGAGGTCAATCTCTCACGATTTGCAAGTGATTTGATACTCTATATAGGAAATCCAAAGGACTCCACCAAACAATTGCTAGAACTGATACATGAATTCAGTATTGTCACAGGGTACAAAATCAATGTACAGAAATCTGTCGCATTTCTATACGTCAATAATGAAGCAGCAGAAAGAGAAATCAAGTAATAAATCCCATTTACAACTGCACCACAACCATAAGATACCTAAGAATAAACCTAACCAAAGAGGTAAAAGATCTGTACTCTGAAAAGTATGGAACACTTTTGAAAGTTATTGAAGAAGACACAAAGAAATGGAAAAACATTCTATGCTCATGGCTTTGAGAACAAATATTGTTAAAATGTCTATATCACCCAAATCAATCTACACATTTAATGTAATCCCTATCAAAATACCAGGAGCATTTTTCACAGAGCTAGAACAAACAATCCTAAAATTTGTATAGAACCAGAAAAGACCCCGAATAGCCAAAGCAATCTTGAAGAAGAAAAGCCAAGGTGGAGGCATCATAATTTCGGACTGCAAACTATATTACAAAGCTGTAGTGATCAAGAGAGTTGGTCTATCACATAAACAGACACATGGATCAGTAGAACAGAATAGAAAACCAAGAAAGGAACCCACAACTAATCTTTTTCAACTAATCTTTGACAAAGCAGGAAAAATATCCAACAGATAAAAGACAGTCTCTTCACCTAATGGTGTTGGAAAAAGTGGACAGTAATATGCAGAAGAATGAAGCTGTACCACTTTCTTATACCATACACAAAAAATAAATTAAAAATTAATGGAAGACCTAAATGTGAGACAGAAAACCATCAAAATCTGAGAGGAGGACACAGTTAGTAACCTCTTTGACATCAGCAGTAGCAAGTTCTTACTAGATAAGTCTCATGAGGCAAGGGAAATAAAAGCAAAAATGAACTATTGGAACTTCATCAAAAAAAAAAAAGGCTTGTCTGCACAGCGAAGAGAACCATCAACAAAAGTAAAAGGCAACCTATAGAATGGTAGAAGATATTTGCAAATGACATATCTGATAAAGGGCCAGTGCCCAAAATATACAAAGAACTCATAAAACTCAACACCCCAGAAACAAATAATCCAGTTACAAAATGGGCAGAAGATATGAATAGACATTTTTCCAAAGAAAACATATAGATGGCTAACAGACACATGAAAAAATGTTCAACATTACTCATCATCAGGGAACTACAATGAGATATCACCTCACACCAGTCAGAATGTTTAAAATTAACAACACAGGAAACAACAGGTATTGGATAGGATGTGAAGAAAGGGGGACACAGTTGGTGGGAATGCAAACTGGTGCAGCAGGTCTGGAAAACAGTATGGAGCTTCCGCAAAAATTTAAAAATAGAACTACCCTATGATCTAGCAATTGCACTGCTAGGTATTTACCTAAATATCACAAAAATACTGACTCGAAGGGATTTACTCCCTGTGATGTTTATTACAGCATTATCAACAATAGCCAAATTATAGAAAGAGCCCAAATGTCCATCAACTGGTGACTGGATGAAAAGTAATGACATATATATATGATATGTATCATATATATATAACATATCATATATATATCATATCATGTATCATAATAATATATCATATATATAAACAACATATATATATTATATACATATATAATGAAACATTATACATATATAATGGAATATTACTCAACCATTAAATGAAATCATGCCATTTACAATGATGTGGATGGAGCTAGAGAGTATTATATTATGCAAAATCCATCAGTCAGAGTAAGACAAATACCATATGATTTCACTCATATGTGGAAATTAAAAAATAAAAGAAATGAACGTAGGGGGAAAAATAGAGGCAAACCAGGAAAAATACTTTTTTTTTGAGAGGTGACGTCTTTTATTTTTTTTAATTTATTTATTTTTTAATTTACACCCAAGTTTGTTAGCATGTAGTGCAACAATGATTTCAGGAGGAAATTCCTTAATGCCCCTTACCCATTTAGCCCATCCCCCTCCCACAACCCCTCCAGCAACCCTCTGTTTTTTCTCCATATTCAAGAGTCTCTTATGTTTTGTCCCCCTCCCTGTTTTTATATTATTTTTGTTACGCTTCCATTATGTTCATCTGTTTTGTATCTTAAAGTCCTCATATGTATGAGTGAAGTCATATATTTGTCTTTCTCTGACTAATTTCACTTAGCCTAATACCCTTCAATTCCATCCACGTACTTGCAAATGGCAAGATTTCATTCTTTTTGATTGCCAAGAATTTGTCCACTGTATATATACCACATCTTCTTTATCCATTCGTCCATTGATGGACACTTGGGCTCTCTCCATACTTTGGCTATTGTCAATAGCGCTGTTATAAACATTGGGGTTCACATGTCCCTTCAACACAGAACACCTGTATCCCTTGGGTAAATACCTAGTAGTGCAATTGATGGGTTGTAGGGTAGTTCTATTTTTAGTTTTTTTGAGGAACCTCCATACTGTTTTCCAGAGTGGCTGTACCAGCTTGCATTCCCACCAACAATGCAAAAGAGATCCTCTTTCTCCGCATCCTCGCCAACATCTGTTGTTGCCTGAGTTGTTAATGTTAGCCATTCTGACAGGTGTAAGGTGGTATCTCTTTGTGGTTTTGATTTGTATTTTCCTGATAATGAGTGAAGTTGAGCATTTTTTCATGTGTCGGTTGGCCATCTGGGTGTCTTTGGAGACGTGTCTCTTCATGTCTTTTGCCCATTTCTTCACTGGATTATTTGCTTTTTGGGTGTTGAGTTTGATAAATTCTTTATAGATTTTGGATACTAACCCTTTATCTTATATGTCATTTGCAAATATCTTCTCCCATTCTGTCGGTTGCCTTTTAGTTTTACTGATTGTTTCCTTCACTGTGCAGAAGCTTTTTATTTTGATGAGGTCCCAATAGTTCATGTTTGCTTTTGTTTCCCTTACCTCCAGAGACGTGTTGAGTAAGAAGTTGCTGCGGCCAAGATCAAAGAGGTTTTTGCCTGCCTTCTCCTCAAGGATTTTGATGGCTTCCTGTCTTACATTGAGGTCTTTCATCCATTTTAAGTTTATTTTTGTGTATGGTGTAAGAAAAGTGGTCCAGGTTCATTTTTCTGCATGTCGCTGTCCAGCATTCCCAACACCATTTGCTGAAGAGACTGTCTTTATTCAATTGGATATTCTTCCCTGCTTTGTCAAAGATTAGTAGGCAATACATTTGTGGGTCCATTTCTGGGTTCTCTATTCTGTTCCATTGATCTATGTATTTGGTTTGGGGCCAATACCATACTGTCTTGATGATTACAGCTTTGTAATATGTCTTGAAGTCTGGGATTGTGATGCCTCCTGCTTTGGTTTCCTTTTTCAAGATCCCTTTGGCTATTCAGGATCTTTTCTGGTTCCACACAAATTTTAGGATTGTTTATCCTAGCTCTGTGAAGAATGCTGGTGTTATTTTGATAGGGATTGCATTGAATGTGTAGATTGCTTTGGGTAGTATCAACATTTTAACAATATTTCTTTTTCCTATCCAGGAGCATGGAATATTTTTCCATTTTTCTGTGTCTTCTTCAATTTCTTTCATAAGCTTTCTATAGTTTTCAGTGTATAGATTTTTCACCTCTTTGGTTAGATTTATTTCTAGGTATTTTATGGTTTTTGGTGCAGTTGTAAATGGGATCGATTCCTTGATTTCTCTTTCTGTTGCTTCCTCTATTGGTGTATAGGAATGCAACCAATTTCTGTGCATTGATTTTATATCCTGTGAAATTGCTGAATACATGGATCAGTTTTAGCAGGTTTTGGTGGAATCTTTTGGGTTTTCCATATAGAGTATCATAATATCTGAGAAGAGTGAAAGTTTGACTTCCTCCTGGCCTATTTGGATGCCTTTTATTCCTTTGTGTTGTCTGATTGCTGAGACTAAGACTCAGGAAATATACTCTTAACCATAGAAAACAAACTGATGCTTACTGGAGTGAGGTAGGTGTGGAGATGGGTTCAATAAGTGATGGGGATTAAAGAGGGCACTTTTGATGAGCACCAGGTGTTGTATGTAAGTGATGAATCACTAAATTCTACACCTGAAACGAATATAGCAATGTTGCAGGGAGTATGGCCAAAGTCACAAAAGATGAGTCCGCAAACAAAGTGCAGTTAAGTGATGGTCCTCATACTCCAGTCGGAATGAGGCCCCGACTCCAGAATGAAGCTTCTTTTTATTAGGATAATTGCTAAAGACTATGTGCATAAAGTCAGCTAAGCAAGTGTGTTAATCAATCTAATGGTTTAGCTTTTCAAGGTTGAATTTTGAATTAATTGGTTTCTATATCACTAAGAAGGGTCAGGTATGAAGGAGGATTCAGCCCTGGACAATGTTAATGGCTCTAGGCATTCCTTAGGAGCTGCAGTGGCGTTCAGCTGTGTAAACATGTCCTAAGGCCTTGCACCTTCTCCAGCCCTTCCCTTTTGAAGTCTTTTCCTTTGATGCTTCTCTCCTGCATCTCCCCACAGCACTATGTTAGCTAACTGGAATTTAAATTAAAAATTTGAAGAAAAAACATAACTGAAAATTTACATGAAGGAAGAAAATTTTTAAAAAGTATTTACTTATTTTGAGAGAGTGCACATGCAAGTGGGGGAGGGGTAGAGAGAGAAGGAGAGAATCTTAAGTAGGTTCTGTGCTATCAGCAAAGAGCCTGGTGAAGGGCTTCATCTCATGAACTGTGAGATCATGACCTGAGCTGAAATGAAGACTAGGATGCATAACCGACTGAGCCACCCAGGTGTCCCAAGAAAAATTTTAAATAAGCAACTATAATTTAAACACTGTAGAGTATAGTAATAAGGAGCATGGGCTCATGAGTCAGACACTCTGGATTTGGGTATCATCTCTACCACTTATAAACTATGTGTCTTTGGGAAATGCCTGAACTTCCTTTTTTTCATTTGAAAAGTGAGGGTTATATTAGAACCTACTCTACATGGGCTTTTCAGAGTATAAAATTAGATGATACGAGTTAAAGTACCTAGTTCAATGCTTAGAAAAAAATAAATGTTCAACAAATATTCCCCCCAAAAGGGGAAAATGTTGATAAACATAACTTTATAATGTCAACTATTTATTTTATACTGTGTTCTTTTGAAATCCTAATAGTAATAAATGTGGATATGTGTGTATATATACATACATACACATATATCTATGATATGTATATACATATGTGATATATATGTGTGTTCTGCTTTACTCAACATTATTTCATATATATTCTTCCACATACCAACACAAATCCATATACTTTTCATGTAATTGTTGTTGAAGTTTTTCACTGAACTGCTTTTTTGAAGACTTGGGATTGTTTTTCAAAAGTTGCTAATAATACTAATATACATATCTTTAGGCAATTTACCTTACATACTCCAAACACGTACACAAGTTGTTTTTAGTTTTAAAAACTAGTTTTTAAATTAGTTTAAATTAGTCCCCACCCTGTTTTAAAAATTACATAAGTGAGTTTGAAAGCAAACAAAGAAACTCTGTAGGGGTCATAAATAAAAAGGAAACTCAAAGCCAGAACAGTAAATAGTGCTGAAGCCTCACAACCCATAAAGGAATCAGATATGGATGTAAGACAAAATCTGGGGTATTTTTTCCTTTCTTTTAAAAATTAAGATATAAAATAAAATCATCCTTTTGGTGTAGAGTTCTTCAACTTTTAGTACATGAATATAATATTGTAATAACCATGACAATTAACATAAGAAATAATACTATCATCCCCCAAATTCTTTCATGTTCCTTTGTAGTCAAACCCTTCCTCCACCTCCATATGGCTGGAGTTTTAATGCCCTGCTGAAATGGGTGGGAAGCTGCAGACCCAGTTTGTGTGGTAAGCTGGAATTAGGCTTCTTGAAATAAGTAGTACTACAAAAACCCTGACTATTGGCTTACAAATGTGGGCTTGTAAACAGAAAATCCGTTCTCAGCTACGGGTTCTCCATGAAAAAACTTCACTGGAAAAGAAAAGCTTAAAAAAAAAAAAAAAAAAAAAAAGACTGGTCCCAAACCGATAAATTCTAAGGGACTCTGCAGAAGCAAACACAAAACTGTTCCACAGTGACACCATTACAACCTAGTGTATCTGCACAACTCATGGGTAGGACAACTCTCTCTAAAGAAGATACCATAACAAAAAATTACAAAGCAAACAGGAACTCTTACCACCAAAACCAAAATAAATAAAAACAAAACAACCCAGAATATGTAATAACAGGAAAATTTTGGTCTAAAGGAAATCTAACTGAATAATCTATCCACTTAGAACGTGAAGTATTATACAAAAATTACAGTGAAATAAAAATATTTTCAGATATCCCAAGTCTCAAAGTTTACTATTTACCAAACTTCAGTGAATGGACTACTAAAGGATGCATTCCAGCAAGACTGAAATTGAAACCAGGTAAGGAGTGTGATGTAATTAAGCAATGTTGAGTAAAGAAATCAGTAAATATTGTTGAAAATTTCAAGTAAATATTGACTGTAAAAATATCATAATAATTAATTGATAAAGTTTATAAAATGAAAATCTAAACTACTATAACATGGAATATAGAAAGAGAAAGTTGAGAGTTCTAAGATTCTTGTCACTTTGGGAAGAAGGCTAGAAGTATTAACTTTAGACTGCTGGAAAAATGTACAGTAATATGTATCTTTAAAATTAAGTGTGATCACTGAAAGAATTTAAATAACACCCATAACTTTCAAACCAGTAGGGGGAAAAGCTCAATCAATTTATCTGAAGGCAGAAAAGAAGGGAAAAATAAGTAAACAAAAATCTTGGCAAACATGATATATAAAAGAATATAATAGAAATAAGCCCAAATATATTTATAATTAATATATAAATGTAAATCAATCATAGGTGTATATTAAAGGAGGTTCTCAGATTGAATATAAAAACAAAATACACGTGTATGTTGCTTACAGAAGACACACCTAAAACAGAATAACAAAAGGATAACAATAAGGGGGTAGAAAAAGATATACTAGGCAAAGATATGGCAATATTAGTATCATACAAAAGAGAATTCCTGGTGAAAATTATTAATATAAATAACAAGGAAATGATTTAATCTTTTATAAGCCACCAAGAAAGTATAACAATCATGAACCTATATGTACTCATAATATCAGCTTAATACATAAAACAATAGTTGGGCAAATTACAAGAAGAGATAGACAAATCCACATTCATAATGGGACATTTTAACACTCTTAGAACAAATCACACAAGTAGTAAAAGTGCAGAAAATCTTGACATGTTAAAAAAATGTATATCCTCTACAAGGTACTAATAGTTTGAGTTGACCTTATACGTAACAACCTTATATAACTCTCTTATTGTTTTAGTTTATATATAGATCTTTTTTTTAATCTGGAAAATGTTATAATCTACAAATTTCTACTATTTTCTCTCTTTCAATCCTTACACTTTTTGTTTTTATTTCTTATCTCCTTGCATTGTCCATTACTTCCATCCAATATGATGTCAAATAGTAGTTGGGTAAGTGGGCATCCTTGACATATTCCCATATTTGAGGAGGAAACTACTAAAGTGTCATCATTAAGTAAAGCATTTGATAGAGTTTTTTGTGTGATGAGAGATATGCTTTACCAGTTTAGAGAAGATTTTTTTATTCCTAGTTAACTAGGAGTTTCAATAGCCAAGTAGTGGAAGCAGCCCAAATGTCCATTGACTGATGAATGGATAAAAAAGTGGTATATATATTCAATGGAATATTACTCAGCCATAAACAGAATGAAATCTTGCCATTTGCAACAACATGGATGGAGCTTGAGTGTGTAATGCTAAGCAAAGGAAGTCAGAGAAAGACAATACCATATGATGTCACTCATATGTGGAATTTAAGAAACAAAACAAATAAGCAAAGGAAAAAAAATGAGAGATAAATACAAACCAAGAAACAGACTCTTAACTATAGAGAACAAACTGGTGTTTACCAGAGGGGAGGTGGGTGGGAGTATGGGTGAAATAGGGGATGGGGATTAAGGAGTGCACTTGTGATGAGCATTAGGTTTTATATGTAAGTGTTGAAGCAGTATATTGTACACCTGAACAAATATAACACTGTATATTAATAATACTAGAACTAAAATAAAATCTAAAAAATAGGGCCTCTAATACTTTGGACACAATGAAAACCTTATATTAATATGTAGCCTTAAAACATTTAATTAAAGTTGCCCTAGAATTAACTAGGCACAGGGTTGTAAGAAGAGTTTAATGAAATGGAAACACATGAGTGATGATCAAGAAAGTGAGAAGGCAAAACTGTGACTCCATAACTAGTGGCCTGCAGTGGATCTGGAGGGGAAAAAAGGTTATCAGACATTGCAGGATATCTAAGACCAGTTTTTGCCATTTCTCCTTAAATTCTAAAAGAAAGTCATTGAAATATGTGATGTTTTGTGGGGGGCAGAGTGAACACAAGAAACATACTAAGAGGCTTTAATTCAAATTGAATTTGAAGCTAATAAATATGAAAGTCATAAAGAAAACCGAGTGGGTTTTGGGAACTCTTTAAAAGTAGACTATTTAGCATTTAGCAATAATCCCAATTGTCCTGTTGTGAAAGAGGCACAATGGTGGGGCACATATGCTGAACTCTTGAGAAATGTTTCTGTGGTGCAACCATTCATAGTCTATGGAGAAGCTGAAGAAAAACATCTGGGAGTGAAGGTCATGGTCCCTCTTGAGATTGGGGTATGGCTGTCTGAAATATCCAAAGGAGAAAATCTGACAGAATCATGAAATAAACAAGGAAATTGTTTGGCCTTAGCGAAAAATGTCAACAGACCCTCTGTGATTATTGTTAGATAAAGCAGATTAAATTTATTAAGGATTCAAAAATTTTAACAATACAGTGAACAAACTTGACCAGATAAACCTATATTGAACCTAAGCTTTACATATGAAATAACTGAAACAAACTAATCTCAAAGAACGTTTCAACAAATATGAAATATTTTATTTTATTTTATTTTTTAATGTGTTGCCAATATATACTCTGACAACTAATTATTTATTTTTTTTTAATTTTTTAACGTTTATTTATTTTGAGAGACAGACACAGAGTGTGAGAGGGGGTGGGGCAGAAAAAGAGGGAGACACAGAATCTGAAGCAGGCTCCAGGCTCCGAGCTGTCAGCACAGAGCCTGACCCAGGGATGGAACTCATGAACCGCGAGATCATGACCTGAGTTGAAGTCAGCCGCTTAACCGACTGAGCCACCCAGGCGTCCCAACTAGTTAGTTTTTTTTTTAATTTTTAACGTTTATTTATTTTTGTGAGAGAGAGACAGAGAGAGAGCATTAGATGGGGAGGGACAGAGAGAGAGACAGAGAATCCCAATCAAGCTCCATACCATCAGCACAGAGCCCTATGCAGGGCTTGAACTCATGATTTGTGAGATCATGACCTGAGCCAAAACCGAGAGTCGGATGATTTAACCAACTGAAATACCCAGGAGCCCCAATGGACTAAATGTTCTAATCAAAATATATAGGGTTACTGTCTGGATAAAAAAAAAAATACCCCTCTAAATGTTGCCTACAAAAGGCTCAGTTCAGATTTAAAAATACACATAGACTGAAAGTGAAGAGATGCAGAGAGATATTTCAAGCAAACAAGTAAAAAGAAAAAAAAAAAGCCAGAGTAGCAATACTTGTATCAGGGAAAATAGACATAAAACAAAGGCTGTAATAAGAGAAACAGAAGAGCATTCCATAATGGCAAGGAGAGCAGTCTAACAAGAAGATGCAATGTTTGTAAATATTTATGCACACAATATAGGAGCACCTAAATTCATAAAGCAAATGTTAACAGACCTAATGGGAGAAATTGACAGTAATACCATAATAGTAAGGGCCTTATTTTATTTTATTATTTAAAAAAATTTTTTTTCTTTAATGTTTATATATTTTTGAGAGAGAGAGAGAGAGACAGAGTGTGAGCGGGTGAGGGTTAGAGAGAGAGACACACACACAGAATCCGAAGCAGGCTCCAGGCTCCAAGCTGTCAGCACCGAGCCCAATGCGGGACTCCAACTCACGAACTGTGAGATCATGACCTGAGCAAAGTCGGACGCCCAACCAACTGAGCCACCCAGGCCCCCTCTATTTTATTTTTTTAAAGTGTTGCCAATATGTACTCTGACAACTAGTTATTTTATTTATTTGTTTATTTTACATTTATTTATTTTTGATAGAGACAGAGCATAAGTGGGGGAGGGGCAGAGAGAGAAGGAGACACAGAATCCAGAGCAGGCTCCAGGCTCCCAGCTGTCAGCACAGAGCCCAATGCGGGGCTCGAACTCACAAACCGTGAGATCATTACCTGAGCCGAAGTCGGATGCTTAACCGACTGAGCCACCCAGGCACCCCACTAGTTATTTTATTAAAAAATTTTAAGTGTTTATTTATTTTTGAGAGAGAGAGAGAGAGAGAGAGAGAGCGAGCATGAGTGGGGGAGGGGCAGAGAAAGAAGGAGACACAGAAACCAGAGCAGGCCCCAGGCTCTGAGCTGTCATCACAGAGTCTTAAGCAGGGCCTGACCTCATGAACCAAGAGATCATGACCCAAGCTGAGGTCTGATGCTTAGCCGACTGAGTCACCCAGGCGCCCTGCAAATACAAAATACTTCAACCAAAGGGATTAACTCTGTTGCCCCTTAAGTAATAATACTTTTGACACAGTACACTAAATAATTTTAAATATTAAACAGTGGGCAATACTTTTAACGAATAATTAGAATTTTTTGGACAAAGGGGAAATGAGATAGCTGCAAATTTGCATACTAGAGTAGAAGATGCCTGACAGTATGTGTGCTAGATGTCAAACTCTGGAATTTAAACAACAAAGATTTGAGCAATGCAGGTAATATATAATAATAATGTATAATATTTGTAATAAATTTTAGAACTGATATTACATATAATAAAAAATGAATAAAATTAATAACAAAATAGGGTTAGTGCAATGTTGAGAAAAATGTGAAAAGATACTTAAACAATATTAAGAATAAACAGTATAAACTAAACTAAACTGAAACCTTGAATGAGTGTTGAATTTTATTGAATACATTTTCTGAATTATGTGCTTCTTCTATATATATTCTGTTTAAAATTTGCCTATCATACAGACAATTAACAACTTTGATATAAGGGATATATAGGTAAATTACTCCCAAAAGCTAAAGAATACATGTTAGTATATGTATATATAGTCAGCCATCTTTGCATTTCTGGGATAAAGCCTACTTGGTTTTTTTTTTTTTTTTAGTTTTTATAGTTTTATTTCAGATTAAAGTGCATTTCTTTAAAAATGTTTCAATATCCAGTTTCAATTGGCAAGTGATAACAGCTCTCAATAGATCATGAAAAGTTTTATGGTGGGTAAGACAGAGATTCTCCCTCCTTGAATCCGATCATAATGAACCTGAAAATAAACTTTTAATATTGGTCTACCTGCTTCAAACACTGTATAAAGCATTACACAAATAATACTGACTACATCCTTATTTCCCAAATACTAGTGCAGTTAATTGAGTGATGAACAGGTACTTCTGTGAAATTTCAACTTAAGTCATTTGACTTATCAAATATAAATATTCTCAATGTAAAACTAAGTTCTCTTCGAGTTTATCAAGTGGTGGGAACAAAAATTATCATAGGCTAATAAATGACTGATTTGGCTTCTCTCAGTCTAAGTGCATTTAGTCAAGTCTATCCACAGGAGGTAGTGTTAAGATAGATTGAAAGCATTAATTCCTCACCAACACAGAAAGCAAACTCCCTAAACTCCCAATTTATTTCACAGGAATGACAGAACCACTGAATGTCAGATGCCTTTCCCTCACATCAACGCCCCTCAACATCCATGGCAAACACAGAACTATAATTTGAGTTTAAATAGGAGGAAAAAAGTATACATAAAAAGTACCAGTACCTCCTAGTATATATGTATTTGAGCAATATTGTTAAGATATAAGTGGAATCAGGAGAACACATTTTTGTAAAATCTAAGTAACAACAATAAATTAAGGATTTAAGGAAGCAAGATCCCCGTTTTGCCATTTAGAAGCAAATGACCAAATGGACTTACGTGCCATATATGAACAAACATACCCTTTGTACCAGGGAACAGTAAACTTTATGCAAAAGGGCCAAATATGTGAACATTAGGTGTTAATAGGCCATATAGTCTGTCACATTACTCCAATCTACTGTTGCAGCAGGAAGGCAGCCAAAGACAGTATGTAGATAAACATGGCTGTGTCCCAATAAAACCTTATTACTGGCACTGAAATTTTAATTTCATCTTTCATGTGTCACAAAATATTACTTTTTTCTTTTCCAACCTTTTAGAAAATGTACAAACTATTCCTACCTCTCAGGAAGTATAAAAAACAGGTGGCAGGCTATAGTTTTTTGACCTGTTCATAAAAACTTACTAGGTTAGGACTGACATCTTTCAGTTTCTACACTCAAATTCTTTGTTAATTTCATTCTTCTTTTAGAAAATTCCCATTCTACAAAAATAAAAATTTCTTTAGACATCTAATTACTCAATTATCAAAACAGCTATTACACAATATTCCATTTTCCATTCCATGACTTTATTTTGAAAGTGAACTTCCTAGTTATACCCAATTTATTCATTTAAGGAATGATTCTGCCTATTGTTGGAAGTCGTTTTATCTACTGTTTTGGGGGGCAGAATATTAGATAACGTGTATATATATATTTTAAGATTTTATGTTTAAGTTATCTGTACACCCAACATAGGGCTCGAACCCACAACCCTGAGCTCAGGAGTTGCATGCTCTACCAGTGACCGAGCCAGATGAGTAACCCATAAATAATGTAGATCTCAAACAATTATTCAGGGTATTTATTAGTACCAGTTCTGGTACTATGTGTATAGGATATAAGATAACTACCAGCTATTTTCAAAGTATATAGGACTGTTCCTATACTAAAAGGCTATATACTTCTCTTATTCCATGTGATATCAATTTAAAATATTGCCTTCAATCTTACACTCTCAGGTAAAGGGAGAGATTATCTTTTCTTCTAATGGTATACTTCAAGAAAGTAAGCATTTACAACTTGGCACTTCATGTTTGGTTTTAAATATTCTTTGGTATTTAAAGAAAAAAATGGTTAAGACCATGTTATAAAATTTAACATTCTATTAAAGAACTGAGTGAATACTCAATTCTACTCTTAAATATCTAAGGATCTTCAAATCCTCGTGACTCAGATTTTAATACATACTTTCAAAAAGCAATATACAGGGGCACCTGGGTGGCTCATTTAAGTGTCTGACTTTGAAAGCCTACTTGGTTTTGATGCATTTTTTTATACATCAGTGCTGGATTGAGTTCACTATTTTATTTTTCTAGTTTTTCATTTATGCTCATAAGATTGACTTGTAGTTTTCTATTTTTTATAATTTTTTTAATTTAAATTTTTTTTATAATTTACATCCAAATTAGCATATAGTGCTACACTGATTTTTTTTCTTAAATTATTTTTTAATGTTTTTGCTTATTTTTGAGATAGAGGCAGAGCATGAGCAGGAGAGGGGCAGAGAGAGAGGGAGACACAGAATCTGAAGCAGGCTTCAGGCTCTGAGCTGTCAGCACAGAGCCTGACGTGGGGCTCGAACTCATGGAGTGCGAGATCATGACCTGAGCTGAAGTCCGACACTCAACTGACTGAGCCACTCAGGTGCCCCTAGTGCTACAATGATTTCAGGAATAGATTCCTTAGTGCTCCTTACCCATTTAGCCCATCCTCCCTCACACAACCCCTCCAGTAACCGTCACTTTGTTCTCCATATTTATGAGTCTCTTCTATTTTGTCCCCCTCCCTGTTTTTATATTATTTTTGTTACCCTTCCCTTACGTTCATCTCTTTTGGCTCTTAAAGTCCTCATATGAGTGAAGTCATATGATATTTGTCTTTCTCTGACTAATTTCACTTAGCATAATACCCTTCAATTCCATCCACGTACTTGCAAATGGCAAGATTTCATTCTTTTTGATTACCGAGTAATACTCCATTGTATATATATACCACTGCTTCTTTATCCATTCATCCATTGAGGGACATGTGGGCTCGTTCCATACTTTGGCTATTGTTGATAGTGCTGCTATAAACATCGGGTGCATGTGTCCCTTCAAAACAGCACAACTGTATCCCATGGGTAAATACCTAGTAGTGCAATTGCTGGGTCATAGGGTAGTTCTATTTTTAGTTTTTTTGAGGAACCTCCATACTGTTTTCCAGAGTGGTTGCACCAGCTTGCATTCCCACCAACAATGCAAAAGAGATCCTCTTTCTCCGCATCCTCGCCAACATCTGTTGTTGCCTGAGTTGTTAATGTTAGCCATTCTGACAGGTGTAAGGTGGTATCTCTTTGTGGTTTTGATTTGTATTTTCCTGATGATGAGTGAAGTTGAGCAGTTTTTCATGTGTTAGTTGGCCATCTGGATGTCTTCTTTGGAGAAGGGTCTATTCATGTCTTTTGCCCATTTCTTCACTGGATTATTAGTTTTTTGGCTGTTGAGTTTGATAAGTTCTTTATAGATTTTGGATACTAACCCTTTATATGTCATTTGCAAATATCTTCTCCCATTCTGTAGGTTGCCTTTTGGTTTTGCTGATTGTTTCCTTCGCTGTGCAGAAGCTTTTTATTTTGATGAGGTCCCAATAGTTCATGTTTGCTTTTGTTTCCCTTGCCTCCAGTGACGTGTTGAATAAGAAGTTGCTGCGGCTAAGATCAAAGAGGTTTTTGCCTTTCTCCTCAAGGATCTTGATGGCTTCCTGTCTTACATTGAGGTCTTTCATCCATTTTGAGTTTATTTTTGTGTATGGTGTAAGAAAGTGGTCCAGGTTCATTCTTCGGCATGTCACTGTCCAGTTTTCCCAGCATCACTTGTTGAAGAGACTTTCTTTATTCCATGGGCTATTCTTTTCTGCTTTGTCAAAGATTAGTTGGCTATGCATTTGTGGGTCCATTTCTGGGTTCTCTATTCTGTTCCATTGATCTGAGTGTCTGTTCTTGTGCCAGTACCATACTGTCTGGATGATTACAGCCTTGTAGTATAGCTTGAAGTCCGGGATTGTGATGCCTTCTACTTTGGTTTTCTAAGATTGCTTTGGCTATTCAGGGTCTTTTCTGGTTCCATACAAATTTTAGGAATATTTGTTCTAGCTCTGTGAAGAATGCTGTTGTTACTTTTATAGGGATTACATTGAATGTGTAGATTGCTTTGGGTAGTATCGACATTTTAAGAATATTTGTTCTTCCTATCCAGGAGCATGGAATCTTTCCATTTTTTTGTGTCTTCTTCAATTTCTTTCATAAGTTTTCTAGAGTTTTCAGTGTATAGATTTTTCACCTCTTTGGTTAGATTTATTCCTAGGTATTTTATGGGTTTTGGTGTCATCATAAATGGGATCGATTCCTTGATTTCTCTTTATGTTGACATGTAATTTTCTTATATAATCCTTGTCCATGTTTGGTGTTTATACTAGCCTCATAAAATATGTAGGACATCCAGATTATTGCAGTGGATTAAGTTTATTTGTCCCCTCTTCTTTCTAAATTCCACCAAAATAACATAAAGAATAAAACAGGAATACACCTACATGGACAAAGAATCTAAGATTAGAGAGGAGCAACACAGGAGTCTTTGCTAAATTATTATTTTTAAGATCTAAAGCAAATATAATAAAATGTTATGATATGACTAAGCTGGGTTGCAGGTATATGGGTGTCCATTGTCTTTTCTTTCTTAATTTTTAGTAATGATGAAATATTTCTTAATGTTAAAAATAGACAAATAAGTTAGTTTCAGAGAGTTATATGTGCTTTAAAAGTGCTTCTCAAATTTTAATGTGCATATGAATATCTTAGGGAACTCTTATTAAAATGCAGATACTGGATCATTAGGTCTGGAGTGGGGCTTGAGATTCTCCATTTCTTTTTTTGAAATTTTTTTAACCTTTATTTATTATTGAGAGACAGAGCAAGAGCATGGGAGGGGAAGATAGAGCGGGGAGACACAGAACCTGGAGGAGGCTCCGGGCTCCGAGCTGCCAGCACAGAGCCCCATGCAGGGCTCAAACTCACTAACCACAAGATCATGACCTGAGCCGCAGTCGGACACCTAACCAACTGAGCCACCCAGACACCCCAAGATTCTTCATTTCTTATAAGCCCCCAAGTGATGTCAATGCTGGTGGTCCATGGACCACCATTCGAGTAGCAAGATTTTAAGGGAAATGAAACAAGGCAATGTGATAGAGAGTGGCAGGGACAGGAAGTAGCTTCTTTAGATTAGGTCTCTTGAAAAACTTCTCTAAATAGTGATATTTGAGTCATTAAAATTCTTCAGAAATGATGTTCTAAGTAGAGAAAAAAGCAAGTGCAAAGGCACTCAGGTAGGAATAGTTTCTGGCATTTTATAGAAATAGAAAAAGCCACTGTGGCCTTAAAGTATTTAAGTGTTTCTTCCACATTCCAGGTGTAATTAAGTGGAAAGATCACTGTATTTGGAGTCATAAAACCTAGGTTTGGTCTTCACCCCATTAGCTCTGTGACCTCTGTCAAGCCACAACCTGTTTCCTCATAAATATATGAATATTAATGAATAATATCTATTCTCCAATGTTGATGTGAGGATAAAATAAGGTAAGGTATTAAAAAGCACTTTGTAAATTGCAAAACACTATACACATATAATTATTGCATAAATAAAGTGCTATCATCTGATCTGAGTTTGAAATAGCCAAATACAGTGGCTTTTACTGTGTGCTATGTCTCTGATTATTTCAGACACTTATGTGTCAAGTTGCTGCAGGCCAAGTTGGTCTGTCTGTTGCTGCAGTTCTCCAGCAGTGCACAACTCTCACGATGCTTCATGTTCTATTTTTGAGAGCACTGGAAATTTTCTTTGACTCTTTTGGCTCATGTTTGATCCACTTTAGCTCATCATAGAGTAACTACTTGTGTATTCCAATGTGATTCACATTTCTTTTTCTTTTTTTTTTCTTTTAAAGAAGGGTTGCCCAGGATGTGACATCCCCACGAGGAATGTTCCCTTTTTTTTTTCTTTTAAGTTTATTTATTTTTGATAGAGACAGAGTGTGAGCAGGGGAGGGGCAGAAAGAGACAGAGAGACACAGAATCCGAAGCAGGCTCCAGGCTCTAAGCTGCCAGCAAATTGCCCAACGCGGGGCTCGAACCCACAAAACCGTGAGATTATGACCTGAGCCAAAGTCGGGTGCTTAAGCGATTGAGCCACCCAGGCACTCTGTTTTGTGATTCACATTTCTTAATCAGAAGAGTTGACTTACAATGAACAAACAGTACTTCAGTAAAAATAAGTTGACTCCATTCAAAGACTGCACAACTATTGTTCCATGCCAATAATGTCTTTAGACGATTCTAATGAAACTTATCAAGAATCCTGAGAAATCATCTGTAGGGTCAGGTGCTTTAGAATTCTGAGGTCTTTCCTAATTTAAAATCTTTTGATTGTATATGGACTCTAGAGACTTTTAATTAAATCTTGTCTTTGAATATAGGCAACATCTTTAGTGTACAGAGCAATGGAATAGCAGCCAGACTACCCCTGGTCTAGTTCTAACTCTAACTCTAAAACCACAAGGCCCTGGTCTTCTTTATCTATTAGGAACAAGGAATACCCTCCAAAATCTATTGTTAAGATCCAGCAAAATAATGTGTGTTTCTGGAAGTATAAAAATTCAAAATATTCTTTTGTCACATTATATTGTAGCAGGATTCTCACACAGAGAGTCATGAGACTGAGGCTTTTCTTTCCAGGAAGCAACTTTATTCCTGCCAGCACCACTCAGCTGGGTTCATACCCAAAGAACTGAGGCCCGAATGCCATGTGGTGTAGTTTTTACATTTTTTAAATTTCTTTGTCTCTCAAAAAGGTAACATACAAACCTATAGTCTGATTAAGTGGTCTCATAATATAAGGTAGTGAGGGATGTTGTCAAGTAAGCAAATAGGAAGGTTGTCTTGAGGTCTTTTTTTTTTTTTCTTTGCTTAGGGAGGGAACCCTACCACAATATCTAATAATTTCTCACAAAATATATGGTATATAGATTCCCATTAAAAACATTTAATGTTTATTTATTTTTGAGACAGAGAGAGAGACAGAGCATGAACGAGGGAGGGTCAGAGAGAGAGGGAGACACAGAATCCGAAGTAGGCTCCAGGCTCTGAGCTGTTGTGGGACCCAAGGAATTTTGCAAAAATCCCCTACCCCTGGACAAGCAGAGCAAGACTAACTCCATTTTGTGCTACACCCACCATCTCATGTATAACCCCCACATGACCTACTTATTGCTTAAGACACTCCCCCACCCTAGTCAAGCCGCTGAGCACACCCTTACTGGAAACCGGCTCATTTAGGAATGCGGAACCCCTAACCGCCAAAGAATGTAAACCCTGCCTTTTGGTCGCCAAACTTGCGCGCCAATTCTGACCAGAGTGATAGGCTAGTTCGAACAGTTACTATAGGGTAAATTGTAATTCAATTGGCCACCTGCATGTGGACTGACATGAATGCGCAACTTTCTGTGTGTGTTACAATCTCATTGGCCCCTGGCCCCTATAAAACTGCTACGGCTCTTAACCTAGGGGTCCAAGTCCCTGCTCTGCTGTGTCGGGTATACTTGGGCCCAAGCTGGAGCTTGCAAATAAACCCTCATGCGTTTGCATTGGTATCGGCTCCTTGGTGGTCTCTTGGATTCGAAATCGGGGGCATTACACTGTCAGCACAGAGCCCGACACGGGGCTCGAACTCACGGACCGTGAGATCATGACCTGAGCCGAAGTCAGACGCTTAACTGACTGAGCCACCCAGGCGCCCTGATTCCCATATATTTTTTTTTTTAAAATAGAGCATTATTGGACAATGCTTTACCTGGGTAGAAAGATTCAGTGGCAATATTCAGCCCTAAAAGAAATTGCTGTAAGAGTCTAGGGTTTCTCTATTGTAGAGTGTTGCTCTCTAACCCAGAATCTATGCTGAATAAATATTTACTGATGATGACATAGGCATTAATAAAAGAGACCATTACTAATCTGTTAACAAGACAATAATAAGCCAGAAACATACAATTAGTAAGTCCTGTCAATGCTATCTCATAATATCTCTGGAACTGATCTATTTCCACTGCTACTGCCATGTTCAGGCCTTTATTTTTTTTTTTTATTTTTTTATTTTTTTCCAACGTTTATTTTATTTTTTGGGACAGAGAGAGACAGAGCATGAACGGGGGAGGGACAGAGAGAGAGGGAGACACAGAATCGGAAACAGGCTCCAGGCTCCGAGCCATCAGCCCAGAGCCCGACGCGGTGCTCGAACTCACGGACCGTGAGATCGTGACCTGGCTGAAGTCGGACGCTCAACCGACTGCGCCACCCAGGCGCCCCATGGCCTTTATTTTATAACTGAACTATTGCACTAACTTCATGACTCCAATCTGAACTCCCTTTAGTCCGACCTTTCCACTTAATCCAGAATGGTATAATGTAAATACAAATCTGATCATGTTACTCTCCTGATTAAAACTCTCCACTGGCTGTAGTATCAAGCACTAACTTCTAAGAATGAAATATGAGGTCCTTCCCCATCAGGCCTCTGCTTATCCGAGCTTCTCTCCTGCTACTCTATCATATGCTCCCTAGAATCTCGAACATGGAAATGTTTTCTTATACCTTCTTGCTTTTAAACATGACATTTCTTTTATATGGTACTCCGTTCAGCCTCTTCAGTTGGAAATTTTATTCTTTAAATAACTCTGCTCAAGCATCCTCTTTTCTGGAAACCTGAGTGTAGGATGAATCTTGAAACAAAGTAACTACATGGGCCATGCATTTCTTTTGTCTTCATCAGACTTATCAGTCCATCATGCCTCTATATAAGGAGTTCATAATTATTTACCTGTCTCGTGTAAAAACTTTGAGAAGGCAGTAATGTATATAAAATTGCAACTGCTTCACTGTCTACAGGGTTTTAGGCAACGCTGACATTTGGAAATGCAGTTTTCTGGAAAACTGTAACATATTTATTTTGGTATCATTTTGCTTGATGATAAAAAAAAGAATATAAACCTGTTTTTAAAAATGGACTTTTCCTCCATACATTTTCACTTTACCATCCATTAGCCAATCTAGCTGTTTTGCAGTAATTAGGGATGCTGCAGAAACCAAATGGAAAAGCTAGAAAGAGATGCAAATTAGCAGAGTAAATATGTGTGTGTGTGTCCCAAGAGCAACAGACCAAAGGAAAACTGCCCCAAGGATTGCGCGAAAGCGAATAAGCCCGAAACCCAGTGAATCTCAAGGTTCCTGAAGTCTCCACCCTGGGGAAATTAGTATCTGTAGTTTAATCTAAGCGTTAGTGGACAAGAGAGTGAAGAGAAAAATATGCAGAGGGAAAACGGAGTGAAGCGTTGCACTGAGTTGAAGGCTGTAAGAGAAAAGTAGAATGACTGGACAAGATAGGGGTTGGCGGATTTAGCAAATGCAGTATTTGAGACATACTAAAAAATGACTCGTTTATCCCAAGTTCAAACTTAATTGTGCATCCTGTATTTTATGTGGCAAATCTAAAAAAAGAGAGAAAGACGTTATTCTGCAATTCCCGGTTGTGTAAAACACTCAAAGGCCCTAGAAAATATAGCTGTTAAGCCCAAGTACCTGACTCCTTGCAGAGAAGCTATTTCCGGTCTCGGGCCCTGAGAAAATGAGGGGGAGGAGAGAGAAGATTAAGGTAGCTGAGTGGAGTCCGCCAGCGTCCCACAATTCTCTGCTCTAGGTTCCTCTTTCCTCGCTCAAGATGGCGCTGCTCGTGATACATTCTTCACGCTGGGCAGCCGCAGCGACTGCCTTTGAAAAGTGTCGGCACGTGGCGATTCTGATTCGGTCTCTAGGCTCTGTCCGTGGTGCAGGTCCTCAGCGGAGATCACGTCAGCTCGGCGCCTCGGGAGCTGCTCGAATTTCCCAGGTGAGATGACATTCACGTGGAAGAGTAGGGTGAAGGACAAAGGGACCTATGGAAAAGTTTGCTCTCACGTCCTCGGGTCAGAGAGAAAGCCAAGAAGAAAGGTTGTCAGGGCTAACTCAGAACATCAGTAAGTGAAGGAAATTAGGGTTGGTAATTTGAGGAAGGGGGGAAGAAAACCTTTGTGGTACGGCAAGGGAATGGAACGGAAGGTTCTGGGCAGAGGGCACCTGGAGCACTAGTTATTCTCAAAGGATTTACGTGTTTGTTTCCCTCCCCCTGCCCTTCGTAGTTTAAAAGATGGGGTAGACGGGATCCCCAGATTGCTTACCTTTCTAAATGCAAGGAAAACTGGCAACTTTTCCAAAGTTAGTAATGGAATTTGGGACTAATATGGCCATGGTTCAGATTTTACTCTCTTGAAAGTAGTATTTGGGGAGCATTGTAACATGACAGCAGAACTACCTGTAAACAAGAGGCTGAGTTGGCACCAGTTAACTCTCTGCTGACAGTGCTTCCTGATAGGCCAAAAACCATACCTATCTTTCTCTCCAAAACATAGACCGCCCTAAATTCGTATGTAAACACGATTGTCTTTTTATCTGAAAATAGTGTTCTTCTGTGTACACAGGTCGCTTTGGAAGCCATAAGGCTGCTTATCTTTAATTAATGAATGTAGTTTTTGTTATAGTGTCTCTTAACTTGTGTCCATAATTCTCTCTTAGCAGTTACAAAAAAAATATTCATATTTGTACTTTGGTATATCTTTTTATTTCCTATATATTGGCAAAATGTTTAATTGCCACCACTTGTTCATCAGTATCGCCGAAGCATTGTCAGTTTTGTTTGAGAAGCACCCTCATAAATTTTGATTCCACGTGAACAGATATTTAATGTCTACATTGTACATAGCGCTATGCTAGATAATGAGGGTACCAAGAGAAACATAAATTAATGCCTTCAAGATTGATCAGTTTAGTTAAGGAGTTTGTATCTATGTATTACAAGAATAACTAAACAATGTAAGTAGGTTAAATATCAAATGAATAGTATAAACAATAAGGGCAGTAAGCATCTAGAGGAAATAGGGATAATTAAGGACCAGATTATAGAGAGGATCTCATGCTGGTGATAGAACTGAGGAGATTTAAGCAGGGAGAATAGAGAATGACACTAGGCATGTGGAATGCCGGAGAAATTATATGCATTTGTTCATCCAGTGATTATTGAACACCTTTACAGCAGTAGAGGTTACAGCAGAATAAAATATAGGCCCTGTCCTTGAAGAGTTTAAAATCTAGTAAGGGAAAAAGGTAAGTAAACAGGCAATTATAATACAGTAGTGCAATGATGGGAAGGGTACAGAGTACTGAAAGAGTATACTTGAAGGGCATCTAATCTAATTTCGAGGTGGGAAAATGCCTTGAATAACTGATATCTACTAAGCCAAGGCCTTAAAAAATTAAGAGAAATTAGCTAAAGAGGGAATAGTGTGTGCAAAGGCCCACAGGTAAGAGAGTATGGACCATTTGTAGAACTGCATGTAGTTTAGGCTACTGAGGAGTTCAGGATAGAAGCGGCAGATCAGGGGCGCCTGGGTGGCTTGGTCGGTTAAGTGTCCGACTTCGGCTCAGGGCATGATCTCACGGTCCGTCGGTTCGAGCCCCGCGTCGGGCTCTGTGCTGACAGCTCAGAGCCTGGAGCCTGTTTCAGATTATGTGTCTCCCTCTTTCTGTGACCCTCCCCCGTTCATGCTCTGTCTCTCTCTGTCTCAAAAATAAATAAACGTTTAAAAAAAAAATTAAAAAAAAAAAAAAGAAGCGGCAGATCAGCCTAGATCTAGAAGCAAATCCAGATCATTTTATTAAAGGTTTTAAAACACTTTATAGTTGAAATTTTGTAACACATGACCTCTTGGGAACCATTCTTATTCTGTAGTCCTCTAATAAGCCTAATGAAGTTAAGATAATATTTGTAGGACTTTGTCAGGCTGGGGGGATGGGGGGAAGGAGAAGTTACTGGGAGTTTCAGAGGAAGTGATGGAAATAAATTTCTCTATTTTCATGAACACTGTCCCCACAACTTTCTTCTTCCACTGTCTTCTGTACATCCTACCATTCCCTGTGGTTAACATTTCCAAAGTGTGAAAAACAAAGATGTTACTTTTGTTTTCTGCTTCTTAAAGGCATGCAACTCTTGCCATAATTTGAAAAAATGTAGATTTAACTGGGAGATGAAGGAATGGTTATAAGGCTTTCATACTTTTAGGACAATCATTAGTATATAGCATAATATTTTAGAGCTGAAAGGAACCTTAGTGCAGTGTTATGAAACATGTTAATAAGTTGGATCAGTCTTTTTTTATATGAAATTCAGTAGAATAAGAAAGAAAATGTCAGTGCTTTATACATATTAAGGGAAGTATTGTTTTATGTACTGTTTTACGTGTATATGTACATTGACACATGTATGCGATTACTGGGATGCATTGTAAAATGTGTTTTTCACACAGGATTATTTACTGGATCTATGCTGTGCAATATGGTAGTCACCAGCTTCATGTGGCTGTTAAAATTTAAATTAAAATTTTAATTCCTTGGTTGCATTAGCCACATTCCAAGGGCTAAAAAGGTACATAGATATGGAACATTTCCATCATTGCAGAAAGTTCTGTCCAACAGTGCTGCTTTAGAGAAGATCATGTCCAGCCTTCTAATTTTGCAGATGAGGTAACTAAATCCTAGTATAGATAAATGGCAGCCTTTAAGGCCATTCATTCATTTATTGCCTTCTCTGTCAGGTATTCATATAAAGGTAAATAAGACTCTTGCAGGCATTAAGCATACAATAAATGTTGAATTGTAAAGATACTTACACTAGAGCACTGTTAATAGAGGGAAACACCTTAAACATAAAAGTTTTTTTGTTAAAATTGTAAGTGTGGTAAGATTTAAATTGTAATGATTTAAAATATGATAAGATTTAAATTGTAATGATTTATTATACAGTTGCCTCTCTACTACATTAGTTAATATTAAAAAGACGTGAGTTTTGGGGCTCCTGATGAGTACCTGAGTTGGTTGAGCATTCGACTCATTTTGGCCTAGGTCATGATCTCAGGATTGTGGGATTGAGCCCAGCATCGGGCTCTGTGCTGAACTCCCTCTGCCCCTCTCCCCCACTCATGCTCATTCTCTCTCTCTCCCTAAAATAAAAAGACATGAATTATGAGTGATAGAACTTTTTTCATCAATACTTATATGGTATGTGGTTAGTCCACAGTGCTTTTTATCTATGTTTAAAGAGTTAATTCTTGATCCTGATCCTGATCATATACTTTTCTTCATTTGTTTTTAAAAAAAAAATCTTTTTTGAGATTTATTCACATACCATATAATTCACCTATTTAAAGTGTGCAATTCAGTGGTTTTTATTTTTTTTATTTTTGTAAAATCAATCAGCACACTTATAATTAACAATGATTAACTTAATTTTTTAAATTTTAGAGCACGAGTAGGGGAGAGGGGTAAAGGGAGAGAGAGAGAATCTTAAGCAGGCTCCAAGCTCAGCATGGATCAAGAGTAGGATGCTCAAACAACTGAGCCACACAGGTGCCCTGAAATTCAATGGATTTTAGTATATGTAATGATACGTATCACTGTCACCATAGCCAATTTTACATCTTTATTACCTTAAAAACAACCTTACTACCCTTTTGCCTATCACCCCCCCCCCCCCCCCCCCCCCCCCCGCCCACATTTCCCTCCCTCACCAGCCCTAAGAAACCACTAATCTATGTTCAGTTTCTATAGTTTGTCCATTTTGGACATTTAACATAAATGGAATCATATAATATGTGGTCTTTTAAGACTGGCTTCTTTCACTTAGTAGTATTGTGTTTTTAAGGTGCATCTGTGTTATGGCATATATTAAGTACCTCATTTTTTTTTTTTAATATTTATTCTGAGAGAGAGAGAGAGAGAGAGAGAGAGAAAGAGAGAGAGAGAGAGAGAGAAAGAGAGAGAGAGAGAGCATGAGCAGGGAAGGGGCAGAGAGAGGGAGACACAGAATGTGAAGCAGGCTCCAGGCTGTGAGCTGTCAGCACAGAGCTGGATGTGGGCCTCGAATTCATGAACCACGAGATCATGACCTGAGCCAAAGTCAGACGCTTAACTGACTGAGCAACCCAGGCGCCCCAGTACTTCATTTGTTTTTATAGCCAAATAATATTCAGTGTGGTTATGCAATATTGCCTTTATGCATTCATTGGTTGGTGGGCATAGGTTTTTTTTTCCTATCTTTTGGCTGTTATGAATAATGCTGCTATAAGCATCCATGTGCAAATTTTCATTTCTCTTGAGTGGATACCTAGGAGTAGAATTGCTGGATCATATGATAACTCTATGTTTAATTCTTTTAAGAACTGTTAGACTGGTTTTCAAGGGACTACACCATTTTACATCACCCTCAGAAATACAGGAGGGTTCCAGTCTCTCCACATCCTCGACAATGCCAATAGTTCTTGTTATCTTACTTTTTTAGTCTAGCTATCCTAGTAGGTGTGAAGTGTTATCTCGTTGTGGTTTTGATTTGTATTTCCCTAATGACAAAAGACGCTGAGCATCTATCCATGTGCTTATTAGCCATTTGCATATCTTTTTTTGAGGAATGTGTATTCAGGTCTTTTGCCCATTTTTTAATTGGGTTATTGGTCTTTTTATTATTGAGATATGAGAAATCTTTATATATTCTACATTTAGGTCCTTTATCAGATATATGATTTGCAAATATTTTCTCCCATTCTGTGGGTTATCTTTTTACTTTCTTGATAATGTCCTTTGAAGCACAAAAGCTTTTCATTTTCATAAAGTCAAATTTATTTTTTTCTTTTGTCATACTTTTTGTGTTATACCTAAGAATCCATTGCCAAATTTGAGTTCATGAAGAATTACCATGTTTTCTTCTAAGAATTTTATAATGTAATTCTAGTGATATATAGAAACAACTTTTGTATAGTTATAGTTTCCTTTCCCCACTTTGTTGTTTTATTTTAATATATGTTACATCTGTAAATGTTGCAATCCTAACAATATATTGTCATAATTATTGTTTTATATAATTTATGACTTTTAAAGAAGCTGAGAGAAGACAGGAAGGCAAGTAAATATTTATTTTGTTATACTAGCCTTTTTTTAAAAAATTTTTTAACATTTATTTATTTTTGAGAGAGAGAAAGAGAGAGAGTATGAGCACGAGCAGGGGAGGGTCAGAGAGACTGAGACACAGAATCCGAAGCATGGTCCAGGCTCTGAGCTGTTAGCACAGAACCTGATGCGGGGCTCAAACTCACGGACTGCGAGATCATGACCTGAGCCCAAGTTGTACGCTTAACCGACTGACCCACCCAGGCGCCCCTGTTATACTAGCCTTTGTATTTATCATTTACGTTTCTCTTCATATCTTCTCTTGTGTTTGATTTAGCATCTGGAATCATTTCCTTATGCCAGTATAGCTGTGCTCCCATCCATCTCCTTCGTGGTGTTATTGGCAAATATATTGCATCGCTACAGGTCATAAGCTCAACAATTAATTTTTATCCATATTATTTTATACAGTTGCTTTTAATTTTTTATTTTTTAAAAAATATTTATTTTAGAGAGAGAGCGCAAGTTTTTTATATAGTTTCTTTTTAAAATCAGTTCAAAGAAGAAGGTTAAAAAGTGTGCATTTATACATTCTGGTGCTGTGTGTGTGTGTGTGTGTGTGTGTTTCAATTACAGTCTGAGGTCATTTGTTTTCAGCCTAAAGAACTTACTTTAGTATTTCTTGTGGGGTAGTTCTGTTAGTAACAAATTTTCCTAGTTTTTATTTATCTGGGAATGTCTTTATTTTGCCTTCATTTTTGAAAAGTAAGTTTTCGGTATATAGTATTCTTGCTTGACAGGTTTTTTTTCTTTGAGTGCTTTGAATGTTATCCTACTGCCTTCCAGCCAATGCATTGTTTTTGCTAAGAAATCAGTTGTTACTCTTATTGGGTCCCCTTGTTAGTGAGGAGTTTTTTTTTTTTCTCTTGCTACTTTCAAGAAGTTCCCTTTGTTTTGGCTTTTAATGTTTTTACTATAAAGTATGTGTGGCTCTCTTTGCATGTTTCCTCCTTGGAGTTTGTTGTATTTCCTGGATGAGTAAATTATATTTTAATAAGTTCTTTTTAATAAGCTTTGGAAGGTTACAGCCATTATTTCAGCAAATAGTTTTTCTTCCCCTTTATCATTCTTCTTTCTTTCTTTCTTTCTGGTACACTCATTATGCATATGTTGGTGTGATTATTAATGTTCTACATTTCTCCGAGGCTCTGTTCATTTTTCTTCACTCTCTTTTATCTCTGTTCTTCATATTGCATAATCTCTATTCTGTCTTCAAGTTCACTAATTCTGCTGCCAATTTACATCTGCTGTCAATCCCCTTTAGTAAAGTTTTCATTTTAGTTGTTGTATTTTTTTAACTCTAGAATTTCCATTTAGTTCTTTTTAAATAATTCCTGTTTGTTGATATTCTTCATGTAATGTTATATCATCATCACATCTTCCTTTATTTCCTTTTTAAAAAATTTTTTAATGTTTATTTATTTTTGAGAGAGACAGAGACAGAATGTGAGTGGGTTAGGGGCAGAGAGAAAGGGAGACACAGAATCTGAAGCAGGCTCCAGGCTCTGAGCTGTCAGCACAGAGCCCAACGTGGGGCTTGAACTCATGAGCTGTGAGATCATGATCTGAGCTGAAGTCGGATGCTCAACCTACTGAGCCACCCAGGCGCCCCACACCTTCCTTTATTTCTTTAACGTGGTTTCTTTTAGTCTTTGGACATATTTATAATGACTACTTTGAAGCCTTTACTTTTCAATGTGACATTTGGTCAAAACCACAGGCAGTTTCTCTTGCCTGCTTTTTTCTCAGTGTATAGGTTATACTTTCCTGTTACTTTGTATGTCTTGCAATTTTTTGGAAACTTGACATTTAAAGTTTTTTTTTTTTACGTTTATTATTGAGAGAGCAAGACAGAGCATGAGCATGGGAGGGGCAGAGAGAGGAGGAGACACAGAATGTGAAGGAGGCTTCAGGCTCTGAGCTGTCAGCACAGAGCCCAACACGGGGCTCTAACCCACCAACTGCGAGATCATGACCTGAGCCGAAGTCGGATGCCCAACTGACTGAGCCACCCAGGCGCCCCAGGAAACTGGACATTTTAGATAATGTAACTCTGGGTACTAGTCCCCTCCTTCTCAGGGCTTCTTGTTATTTACTTGCTTGTTTATTTGGTTAAAGACTGGATGGATTATTTTAGTGCTGTTTCTCTCCGCCCACCTCCCTGCTTCCACTTCACAGTATTTAGTGCTTCTTATGTTGCTCCTTAAAGGGTATGTCCACAGTTACCCTGGAATGACAGTGGTTTTGGTGAGGCTTTCTTTGCCTCTTTCCCAATTATGTTCCATTAGTTGCTGGCAGATTGCACTGTTGAAATCAATCATTTTCTTGAGGCAGAGGCAGAAATTGTTGCACAGACTGAAGCAGTCAAATTGGGGTTCCTTTGAAGTGAAAGCTCTGAGGTCAACTTTGGAGATTTGTTCTGACCGCAGGCAGGCTCCTCCCATCTGTCTCCCTTCTTGGTTTTCTGGTTCTCTGGGACATACCAGCTGACCTATGGTTTAGCTTCTGTGTCCAATGATTCCATTAGTGTTCTACTACTTAGCTTTCACCAGAACCTCCACTGTTTTTGAGAGCAACCTGAGGCTTGAACTTCCTCACATCAAGTTGTAAGTGAAGACAATTCCTCTGGGAAGAGATGAGGAGCTATTTGTTTTAGTGCCTTCTTCTCCTTCCAGACAAAAATCTGTCAGCCACAGCTCTGAAGCTGGGGCTGGAGACAATGGTCATTTGTCTCTTAGTTAAACCTCCCCTTTAGGAGTTGAGTGCTAGGTAGAGTAAGAGGAGTTTTTTTTTTGACTGCCTCTCCTGGTATGGAACCAGCCTCTTAGGAATCATGGTCAGGGTGATTGGGCCTTTAGCAATCAAGTATTCTCAGTGGCACCATACCCAAGGTAGAGCCTTTGTCCTTCCCATGGAGCTGTGTGGAACAATGGAGCCCCTCCTTCTTGACCACGTTATCCCAGCATGTAGTTTCAGCAATAGGTTTCTGGGGGAAAGACGAAAAATGCTGATATCCTGACTTTCCCAGGAGGATAGTCTTCTGATTAGGAACTTATGAAGGAGAGAGGGGGGTAATGTACTGTGCTTTTGGCTGCACCAGTCTCAAGGGGAGTTTCCATATTGCCAAACTGGGAGTGGGGAGGCAGGGACTATGTCCTGGTTCAGACGCTACAGACTTGCTATTCTTACTGAACTATAGTTGCTTTTCTTGAGTAAATGTTACTTCATTTGCTATGTGCCCCCAGTCCCATTTCTAGGGACTTTAAATGGTTGTCCTTTTATAAATTTTACCAGTTTTTCTGGGGAGTGGGTCTAAGGAGATCCTTATGTTGTCATGCCAGAAGTGGAACTCTCTTCATTTGTTTTTGACTGTCTCATGTCTTTTGGCTTACTGCATGCAGCAAAGTGGTCTGTCCTTTTTCTTTGGTTTGTAGAAGATGATTTCCATTTAGATCTGGCACACCTTTTGTTTTAGTGTACTTATCTTGTATGCTCTATTTAGTAGTTCTTTTGGATAGGTACTGTTTTGTTTTCATTTGCTGGCTCACATTTCATTTGTTTACATCATGGGCAAGGAATGAGAACTTTAATATCTTCCTGTAGAAAATTCCCTCTTCCTATACTCCCCACTGCTGACTGGCTGCTACTAAGAGACTTTACTTCTGGACATCATATTAACTGAAGTGGAATATAATAATACTAATGAAATGATTCTGCTTTGCTTTTTAGAGATCCTAGTTTTAAGATATAAGTTTTTCATTATAAGATGCATATCAAGAGATGGCAGTGATTACTGAGAAGATATGAAATGTAATAAGAAAATTAAAAACAACAGGAAAAAGTTAAGGGTGTTTTTAAGTAAATTTTGCATGGAACTTAAGAGGGTGAGAGGTGATTCAGTGAAATTTAAAGTACCTGAAAGACAATTTTTTTAAATTAATTAGTTAATTAATTAAAAATTTTTTTAACATTTATTTATTTTTGAGAGAGAGACACACACAGCATGAGCAGGGGAGGGGCAGAGAGTGAGGGGGAGACACAGAATCTGAAGCAGGCTCCATGCTCCGAGCTGTCAGCACAGAGCCTGATGCGGGGCTTGAACTCACCAACTGCGAGATCATGACCTGAGCTGAAGTCGGACACTCAACCGACTGAGCCACCCAGGCGCCCCAAGGACAATTTTTTTAAATTAAAAGATATCATTCTAATAATTCAGTGATACCTGAACTTACCTGGAACATTAGTTCATTAGGAACATAGACTTCAGTTGCAGGAAGACGGATTTAATATACATATAAAATTAATTTCTTAAATTAATAGTCTTTTTATTGGGAGAGCAATAATGACTTTTTAAATGACCTAAGTGGCAGAACAAATAACCATTGATTATAATTTAAATAGATATCTTCTTAATGATAGAACTGGCTTAAATTTATATTATTCAGCATCACAACTCACTTTAAAAGGGGTGATTTGGCAGAAAGAACATTGGTAAACGGTCAGAAGAGTTGGATTCTAGTCTTGGCTTTGGTGTTAGGAGACAAGTGAACAATCATTAAATAGTAATTTGCAATCATTAGACAAATATGAGTTATGAAGAAGCAGTGGCTTGGTTTTGAGAAGAGCAGGACCAAACCAATTCAGTTCTTCATATGAGAGAGAGTGACAGGGTACTTACTTAGAAGTGTAGTCTATGTTGATTTCAGTAAAGCTTTCAAATCTTGTCCCCTATATCATTCTCACCCAACAAGCCAGGAAGAAATGGTATTGCAAACTGTTAAGGGGTCTTGAGGTAGTAGTGTAGTAGTAAGAAAATCTTACCAGAGAAAATACAGATAATTTGAAAGAGTTTGATTTATAAATATTAAAGGGGATAAACAACTGGTGTACAAAGGACATAGCATGGTGTAATGGAATGAATATTGTCACTAGGACATCTGAATATTTGAGCTCTATTTCTACTCTTAATTATCTTGGACAGATTGTTTAGTCCTCCGGACTTCAGTTTCTGTAAGGGTTCAACTACTTGATCTCTAAAGTTTCTTCCAATTCTGTAGTTTCCTGACTCTGATCTGCAGGGACTTTGTATAAATAGAATCTCTACTTTGTGATCCTAGTTTATTACTGGTAGTAAGTAGGTTTCTAGTAGCAACATAGGCTACATTTAAATTCACGTAAGTTTTTAATGGGGGCAAATTTATATTGTTCTGCCTCTTATAGTACTTGTTGATCTAAGAAGAGGAATAGAAAAAATGAGATTGATGATGAGTTTAGTATTTGCTTAGTGTTGGGGAGATGAAATTAGAGTGGGGAAAGAGAAAGCTAGGTTCTAAAATAATCTATGAAGGTAGAAATAGGTTCCAAATAGATGGTGGAGAGTAGCAGCAGTGCTTGTAAAAGTTGTAAATAAAGATGAAGTTTACCTGGCCTATAAATGATAAAGAAAAGAAATATAAAGGTCTTAGTCTGAAAGTGGCTTTGGAGATTGAGAAGAGGAATTCAGAAGACCCCTTATTGGAAATAGTCAAATAAATAACATTATTTAAGCCATTGATATAGTTTATTGAATTGGTTATTAAAATTAACATGAGGGGGAAGAAAAGTTCATAATATTATTTCTAAGTTTTCTTTTAGAGCACTAGGCCCTTCAAGAATCTGATAAAAGCCATGAACCTTCTCCCTGGAAAAACGGGCATACATGCTTCATTTTTCACACCATTTTTTTTGGGGGGGGGGAGATCAGAGATCCCTGATAAATATAATAATGAAGACTGGGGGGCATTTCTAATGGAGTTCCTGAGTAGCCAGTGGCAGAATAAAGGGCACTTATCACTGGGCAGTGGGGGATAGAAGTGGAATGGAAACTTATTTTGCTTGTATCAAAACTTTGATTAAATGAAAAATACAGTAATGTTGATTCTCAGTGTTGATCTGAAAGTTAGGCTTCTCAAAAAGGAGTATGTTCCTTCCATGTCGTAAGATAGAATTTAAAATAGAGGCGAAATTGCCTGTTCTGTATATGATCCTTATTGTTTTCTCTCTTTATTTATATATTTTCCCTTTTTAATTGTACAAAACTGCCTGTAATAAAAATGTGAGAAAAGTAACCCACAGTCTTACCTCTTAAGTACTTTTCCATTTTCCCCTTGAATTCTAGTTGTTATATGTACATAAATTTTACAATTCTGAGATAACTTTAAATTGTTTCTTTTTACTTATAAGCATTATTTTTCTTGGTGCTCAGTCTTTACAAAATTAGGTCTTTTAATTAATATTTTAGTAATTTTAATAGGTGTATATTTAACTGTCTACAAAAGGTGACATTTTCTTTGTTTTGGTTTTTTACCTCCTTTTCTAAAATTTGTCTTCCTAAAGTTTTGCTAGAGACACAGTTAAGTCCATAACTGTGTGTGTGTGCAAATACGTAGAAACCTGGAAGTATATACTTAAATGTAGCTCTGAAGAGGGAGGGGATGGCTTGTGAAACTAAAGGATAGTAAGGGACCTTTAACTTGTTATTAAAGATACTTTGTCATTTTATAAGAAAAATTTCATGTGTAAGCTTTTCAGTTGGTGGTCTGACCTTTTTAATAGGTTGTATTAACTTGTTTATTTGTTCAACTCTAGTTTTGTGTACATCCTTGTATATGACTCAGTGGTTATTTTGTGTAATGTAAAAAGATCTTTAACATTTATTTATTTCTAGTTTTTTATGTTTATTTATTTTTGAGGGAGAGAGGGAGAGACAGAGTGCAAGGAGAGGGAGGGGCGGAGGGAGAGGGAGACACAGAATCCGAAGCTGTCAGCACAGAGCCTGATGTGGGGGCTTGAACTCACAAACCTTGAGATCATGACCTGAGCCCTCATTGGAGGCTTAACCAACTGAGCCACCCAGGCGCCCCAAAGATCTTTAAAATTTTAAAGAAACTTTCCTGAAAGTATTCTATAATTTTTCAATTTAGCTAATTTTTGATTATCAGTTTACTAGGGAATTGGGGAATGCTTTTAAGATTGAGTCTCAGTATTTCCTCTTCATTTCACTGGTTTCTTCAATTAGTATGTAACATAGGTATTTTGCATATTTGGTGCTGCCTAATAGGGAACTGTAATCCTGTTTCTTTTTTTTTTTTTTTTAATTTTTTTTTTTAATGTTTATTATTTTTGAGAGAGAGACAGAGACAGAGAGCAAGCAGGGGAGGGGCAGAGAGACAGGGAGACACAGAATCGGAAGCAGGATCCAGGCTCTGAGCCATCAGCCCAGAGCCCGACGCGGGGCTCGAACTCACAGACCGCGAGATCGTGACCTGAGCCGAAGACAGCCGCTCAACCGACTGAGCCACCCAGGCGCCCCTGTAATCATGTTTCTTTTATCAAAATTAAGCTCTTGTATTTTAAAAAATTACCAAAACAGTACTGAAAGATTAGGAAATATGGGGAAAACAAAGAAGAAAGAATAAGAAAAAAGAAAAAAGCAGCTATTCTCTAACACTTTGGTATAAACCTATACTTAGAATTTTAGTGTTCATAGTTTACAAAATGCTTTAACATTTCATTTTTTCCTATTCCTATTTTATTCATTGTTTTTCACCAGGATCCAAAAAATAAAGACTTCCTGTTGCTTAGAGCTGTACTGCCCAGTACAGTAGACATTACCCACATGTGGCTACTTCAAATTCCATTGAAAGTAATTAAAATTAAAGAAGATAAAAAACTAGCAGCTTAGTCACACTAGACACATTTCAAGTGCTCAATAGCCACATGTGACTAAGTGGCTATTGTATTTGACCACACAGATATAGAACATTTCTGTTATCACTGAAAGTTCTGCTGGATATGGCTGGCCTAGTAGATAATTTTAAATAGGGAATGATATTATCAGATATGTTTTTGGAATATTATTCTGGCTGCAGTTTGAAAGATAGGTTGAAAATAGGGATTGGAGATAGGATTTAGGATATTGAAGTAATATAGGAGAGAAGTGATAAAAAAACCTGCACTGCCTGTCCTGACGAAGCGTTGTCAGGGATTTGCCACCAAGCATTCTTGTATCATGACATGATTTTGAAATGCTTTGAAAGATCTTGAAAGGTTTTGAAACAGGAGAGTATCACTTTGTCTTAGCTACTTAGTCTCAGTGTTTTTATAAAATGGGCATTTGACAAAGACTTAACCTTATTTATCTCCCACAGTTCTGGGGAGGATCAAGTGAAAAAATAGATTGTGAAAGCAGTTTGTGAATTGTAAAGTGGTTTGAATTTTGCTATTACAATTTTAGCTTATGGTTCTGTAATAAAACATAATCTTTTGTAATCGATTTTGTGGGGACCGCCTATAGAACTCTTGTTGGTAGGCTACCCTCACTTATGTTTTTTAAGATTTTTTTTTGTTATTTATTTTTGAGAGAGAGAGAGCGAACAGGGGAGAGGTAGAGAGAGAAGGGGACACAGAATCTAAAGCAGGCTCCAGGCTCTGAGCTATCAGCACATAGGCCAATGCAGGGCTCTAACTCACTAACCAAGAGATCATGACCTGGGCTGAAGTCCGACACTTAAACAACTGAGCCACCCAGGTTCCCCCTCACATGTGTTTTTGAATGCTTATCCAGCAGTCCAGTTGCACTCTAGCTAATTAGTGACAGAACTGACATGACAACCCAAGGCTTTTCATTCATCTCTTTCTCCTTCATCTCACTAGCTCTGCTTTTCACAACTTGAACAGATGAATTTTACTTATTTAGGACTTTTTGTGCAATTATACTCTATTGCATTGATGAATAGCTAAAGTAAATTTATTTAAATAAAACTGTTAGACTTTTAAATAATTTAAATTTAAATAAATTTTAAAAAATTTTTTAAAAATTTAATTAAAACTATTAGAAAACTGTCTTTTAAATGAATTCGTATATATTACGTATTACATATTACATATTACAGTATTGTAATACATACAGAAGTAGTAAAATCATACTACACTAATGTCTTTAGAGTTTACCACCGCCTAACACAACTCTAAATTTACAAAAAGAATATGCCACTATCATTCTCAGCAGTCTTTTAGCAAATGTTTATTGGGTACCTGCTATTTGGCAGACATTGTATAGGGCACTGAGGCTACAACCATGAGCAAGGCATAATCTTTGCCCTCCAGGAAATTGCAATTTAAAGGAAAAAACAGGTAACCAACTATTCACATAAGGTGTGATGAATGCTCTCATAGGGGTATATGCAGAATTATATGGAAGCCCAGAGGTGAAGAACCACCCTCAATCTAGTGAGGTTAGGGAACACTTTGCAAAGAATTTATAGATGAATACTGAAGGATTTGTAGGTAGAAGTTGGCTTGGTGGATGAGTGAAAGTTATTTTAGGAAAAAAGATATTAAATGCCTTGTCTTCTTTAGAAAAGCTGTAGTTTGGAGGTGGATTGGTAGTGGACAAGATTGGAAGTAGGGAGACATTTGGTTTGGATGGAACATTAGAGGGTTTAATGGTAATATTGGAGACAAGGGATGATAACCTCAACTAAGGCTATGACAGTGATTATAGAGCTATTTAAGAGGTAAAGTTGACAGGAGTTATGAGTGGTTTGATGCACAGGATAAGAAGAAATAAAGAGGAAAGAAAGTTCCCAGGTATCTGGTTTAGGCATCTGAGTAGTGATACTATTAACTAAGATGGGAGGAGTGAGTTTGAGGGGTTGAAGAAGATAGAGAAAATGCTGAGTTCACCATGGGATATGTGGGGTTTAAGCTATCTGTGAGATATGATGAAAATGTCTAATGAACACTTGTATATATGGGGTAGATACTTGTCAAAGAGATCTGGGCTTGAGATAAAGTTTGAGAGTAATTGTGGAGGTAATTTTTTTATAGTGGCTATGGATACCTTTGGGAGACTGTATAAAATGAGAACAAAATAGAGGGCTAAAGAAGAAACTCTTGAGTTTCCCAGTATTTAAATCAAACAATAGTTGAAGAAGATCTCACAGTGGCCAGAGAGGTTAAAGGAATGGGGGTAGATTGATATTCTAGAAGTCAAGAGAAGAGACAGCTTCAGAAAGAAAGGAATGGTCAGTAGTGTTATGCAACGGAGAGGGTATGTAAAATGAATATGCAAAATGTTACTGAATTTAGCAATTAGTATTTCTGATAAACAGTTTCAGTAGTGATTGGGGGTAGAAGCCATATTACAGTGTTTTAAGCAGTAAGACATTAGTGGTGTGTCCTTCTCAGTGCATCATTTTGGGGGTACATGGTGTTGTTACATCTTATTTCTGGTGAAGTTAACCTTCATTGCTTGGTTAAGGTGGTGTCTACCAGGTTTCTCCAATGAAAAATACTATTTTCTCTTTTGTAATTAAAACATACCTTAAGGGAAATTCTTTGAGAGTATGCAAACAATCATGTTTCTCTTAAAACTTTCACTAGCTAGTAACGTGCATCAGTGGATCTTGTCTACAGTTACTACTGTGATGTTTGCCTAATTATGTTTTTCTGTTTCCCTCATTCCTTCTACATTTGTTAATTGGAATTCTTCTGTAAGGAAGAGCTGTCACTTCTCCCTAACTTAATTTCTTATTTATTTATATCAGGATGAACTCATAGATGTTAATAAACTATGTTCTATGAATTATAACCCAGTACTCTCAAGTTTTATTTTGTTGCTCTAGTTGTCCCAGCTCTAAGCCACTGGAAGCTCCAGTCTCCAGCTCCTCTGTCCTTTGGACATGTGCCTATCTGTTTTCAAGCACTTCCTTACTTTTAGGCAACACACGATTTTCCAGGTTCATCTTATATTTTCCCTGCCCTGGCCCTGAGATCAGCTGTTTCTACAAAGAACCCTGTACCTTCCATTGGAAAATGGCATTTGTTTGTTTATTTACTTATTTTTCTTTTCAAATTTTTATTTAAATTTTAGTTAACATATAGTACAATATTGGCTTCAGGAGTAGGATTCAGTGATTTATTACTTACATATAACACCCGGTACTCATCATAACAAGTGCCCTCCTTAATACCCATCACCCATCTAGCCCATCCCCCATCCATGCTTTAGCCCTCTATTTGTTCTCTATCTTTAAGAATCTCTCATGGTATGTTTCCCTGTCTCTTTTTTTTTATTTCCCCCTCTCATAATGTTCATCTGTTGTGTTTTCTAAATTCCACATATGAGTGAAATCATCTGGTATTTGTCTTTCTCTGACAGACTTATTTGGCTTAGCATAATACACCCTAGCTCCATCCGTGTCATCACAAATGGCAAGATACCATTCTTTTTGATGGCTGAGTAATATTGCATTGCGTATCTATACCACCCACATCTTTTTTTTTTTAATTTTTTTAATGTTTATTTATTTTTGAGACAGAGACAGAGCATGAACAGGGGAGGGTCAGAGAGAGGGAGACACAGAATCTGAAACAGGCTCCAGGCTCTGAGCTGTCAGCACAGAACCCAACGCGTGGCTCGAACTCACAGACTGTGAGATCATGACCTGAGCCTAAGTCGGCCACTTAACCAACTGAGCCACCCAGGCGCCCCTATACCACATCTTCTTTATCCATTCATGGACACTTGGGCTCTCTCTATAGTTTGGCTATTGTTGAAAATGCTGCTTATAAACATTGGGGTGCATGTGTCCCTTTGAATCTGTATTTTTGTATCATTTCGGTAAATGCCTAGGTGCAATTCCTGAATCGTAGGGTAGTTCTATTTTTAACTTTTTGAGGAAGCTGGATACTGTTTTCCAGAGTTTTTGCACCAGTTTGCATTCCCACCAACAGTGCAAGAGTTTTTCCCTTTCTCCACATCCTCACCAACATCTGTTGTTGCCTGAGTTGTTTATTTTAGCCATTGTGACAGATGTAAGGTAGTATCTCATCGTGGTTATGATTTGTATTTCCCTGATGATGAGTGATGTTGAGCATCTTTTCATGTGTCTGTTTGCCATCTGGATGTCTTCTTTGTAAAGTGTCTATTCATGTCTTTTGCCCATTTCTTAACTGGATTGTTTTTTGAGGGTGTTGAGTTTTATAAGTTCTTTATAGATTTTGGATACTAACCCTTTATCAGATATGTCATTTGCAAGTATCTTGTCCCATTCCATAAGCTGCCTTTTAGTTTTGTTGATTGTTTCCTTACCTGTGCAGAAGCTTTTTATCTTGATGAGTTCCCAATAGTTGATGTTTGCTTTTATTTCCCTTGCCTCAGGCGACATGTCTAGTAAGAAGTTGATGCAGTCAAGGTCAAGGAGATTGCTGCCTGTTTTGTCCTGTAGGATTTTGATGGTTTTCTGTCTCACATTTAGGTCTTTCATCCATTTTGAATTTATTTTTGTGTATGGTGTCAGAAAGTGGTCCTGTTTCCTTCTTCTGCATGTTGCTGTCCAGTTTTCCCAAAAGCATTTGTTGAAGAGACTGTCTTTTTTCCATTGGATATTCTTTCCTGCTTTGTCAAAGATAATTTGACCATATAGTTGTGGCTCCATTTCTGGGTTTTCTGTTGTGTTCTGTTGTCTGTTTTTATGCCAGTGCCATACCGTCTTGATGACTACAGCTTATAATATAGCTTGAAATTCGGAATCATGATGCTTCCAGTTCTGTTTTTCTTTTTTTAACGTTACTCTGGCTATTCCAGGCCTTTTCTGGTTCCATTCAAATTTTAGGATTATTTGTTCTAGCTCGGTGAAAAATGCTGGTGGTATTTTGATAGGGATTATATTAAATGTGTAGATTTCTTTGGGTAGTATAGACATTTTAGCAGTGTTTGTTCTTCCAATCCATTAGAATAGAATTATGGAGAATGGCATTTAAAAATGAAGATCTGAATACTAGACGATGATACATTTTTAAAGCATAGTAAGTTCTTAAGTTCTCGAGATTGCCCAATATCCATAAATTTATTTACTGGCCTCACTAATAAAATAAATAAGCTTTCTACTAGGAATGTTAACTAATTTCACATAAGACTTGTGAGAACATTTAATCAATGAGAGCATTACCTTTTTCGTAAATAGTCTTGGGAAAAATGTGATTATTATTTTAATTGATAAACTTTGTGTCTTCAGAGAAGTGTGTTTAACTTTTCATTTGTTACTTTTGAGTAAATCCTCTTAATAGATAGATTACTTTCATAGATTACTCTTTAAAAAATTGCTAGGTGAAATTTACATAATATGGAATTAATCATTTTAAAGTGAATAATGTAGTGCATTTACAATGTAGTACAACCACCAACTCTGTCTAATTCCACAACATTTCCATTACTCCAAAGTAAAAGTCCTTACCCATTAAGCACTTTCTTCCCATTTTTTCCCTTACCCCAGCAACCATTAGTCTGGGTTTATCTATTCTAGATATTCCATATAAATGGGATCATATAATATGTAATGTTTTGTGTCTTCCTTCTTTCACTTAGCATAATCTTTCAGAGCTTTCTCCACATTGTATCATGTATTGGTACTTCATCCCTTTTTTATGGCTGGATATAACATTTCTTTTTTTTTTAATAATTTTAAAAAATATTTATTTTTGAGAGAGAGAGAGAGAGAGAGAGAGAGAGAGAGAAAATATGAGTGGGGGAGGGTCAGAGAGAGGAAGCAGGCTTCAGGCTCTGAGCTGTCAGCACAGAGCCTGATGCAGGGCCTGAACCCACAAGCCATGAGATTATGACCTGAGCTGAAGTTGGATGCTTAACCAACTGAGCCACCAGGCACCCCCAGATACTATTTCTTCATATATGTGTATATACCACAGTTTTTAAATCCATTCATCTGTGGAGGACACTTGGGCTGTTTATACCTATTGGCTGTTGTGAACAGCGCTACTATAAATACACATGTGCATGTACTTGTTTGAGTACCTGTTTTCACTTCTCTTTTTTCTCTTTATTCTGGTTTTATTGAGATATAATTTACATATAACATTGTATAAGTTTAAGGTGTTGTACAGTATAATTATTTGATGCATGTATATATTGTGAAATGATTACCACAGTAAGTTTAGTGAACATCCATCATCTCTCATAGTTTTTTTTTCTTGTGATGAGAACTTTTAAGATCTACTCAGTAACTTTCAAATATACAATACAGAATTATTAACTATAGTCACCATGCTGTATTTCGTATTTCTTCTTGATCAGGTTTAGTAGGTTGTATGTTTCTAGGAACTTATCTATTATTCTAGATGCCAATTTGTTGGCATATAGTTGTCCATAGTAGTCTCTTATGATCTTCCGTATTTTTGTGGTATCAGTTGTAATGTCTCTTCTTTAATTTCTTATTTTATTTATTTGGTCCTCTTTTTTCTTGGTTAGTTAACCTAAAGGTTTGTTAATTTTATCTTTTCAATAGACCAGTTCTTAGTTTGTTAATCTTTTCTGTTGTTTTCCTGTTCTCTATTTCATTTATTTCTGCTCTACTCTGTATTAATTCCTTCCTTCTGCTAATTTTGGGCTAAGTTTGTTCTTTTTCTTCTTACCTGAGATGTAAAATTAGGTTGTGTATTTCAGATTTTTCTTTTTTTTTTCTTTTTTTTTGATATACGTGCATATTGCTGTAAATGAAGAACTACTCTTAGAAGTACTTTTGCTGTGGCTCATAAATGTTAGTATATTGCATTTTCACTTTTGTTTGTCTCAAGATATTTTTAAATTTCCCTTTTGATTTTTCTTTTTGCTCCATTTGTTGTTCAGGAATGTGTTGTTTAATTTCCATGTATTTGTTATTTTTCCACCTTTTCTCCTATTATTGATTGCTACTTTTACAACATTGTAGTCAGAAAAGTTATTTGGTGGGGTGCCTGTGTGGCTCAGTCGGTTAAGCGTCCGACTTCAGCTTAGGTCATGATCTCACCGTTCCTGAGTTTGAGCCCTGTATTGAGCTTTGTGCTGACAGTTCAGAGCCTTGAGCCTGTTTCAGATTCTGTGTCTCCCTCTCTCTCTCTGCCCCTCCCCTGCTCGTGCTCTGTCTCTCTTTCAAAAAGAAATAAACATTTTAAAAAGTTTAAAAAACAAAGAAAAGATATTTGGTATGATTTCAGTCTTTTTAAATCTGCTAAGGCTAGTTTTGTGGTCCAACATATGAGCTATCCTAGAAGATGTTTTGCACGCACTTGCAAAGAATGTGTGTTCTGCCTTTGGATGGAATGGTCTGTTAGGTCCATTGGTCTATAAGTGTTGTTCATATCTGCTGTTTCCTTGTTAATTCTCTGTCTGGATGATCTGTTGTTGAGAGTGATGTATTAATGTCCCCAGCTATTATTATATTGCTGTTTATTTCTCCTTTTAGTTCTGTTTTGTATTTGCTCTATCTATTTAGGTGCCCTTGTTTTCAGTTCTTTAGATTACGTAACTTGGAGTGGAATTATGGGGTCATATGGTAATTCTGTGTTTAATTGCAAAACTGTTTTCCACAGCATCTGAACCATTTTGTATTCCTACATACCTACACACCAGTAATGTGTGTAGGTTCCAATTTCTTCATATCCCTTCCAAAATGTCTTATTTTCTGGTCTTTTTTGTTTGTTTGTTTGTTTTTTGTAATTTTAGTATAGCCATCCTAGTGAATGTGAAGAGGTACTTTATGGTGGTTTTGATATGCATTTCCCTTAATGACTAATGATGTTGAGAATATCTTCATGTGTTTGTTGGCCATTTGTATATCCATTGCCAAATTTGAGGTAATGAGAATTTCCTCCCTGTGTTTTCTTTTAAGAGTTTTATGGTTATAACTCTTCTGTTTAGGTCATTGGTCCAATTTGTGGTTAACTTTCTGTATGTGATTTGAGGTGGGTGTCCAACTTTATTCTTTTGCATGTGTATATCCAGTTGTCCCAGTACCATTTGTTGAAGAAACTATTCTTTTCCCATTGGATGGACTTGGCACCCTTGTAAAAAAAAAAAATCAATTGCCGTAGTTTTATGGGTTTATTTCTGAACTCGAAATACTATTCTACTAGTCTATATGTCTATCCTTAAGTCACCACCACACTTTCAATTATTGTATCTTTGTAGTAGGCTTTGAAATCAGGAAGTGTGTGTCCTCCAACTCCCTAATCCTTCTTTTTCTTGCCTAATTGCTCTGGCTAGAACTTTCAGTACAACATTAAGTAGCAGTAGTGGAAAACTGTTGTCCATGTCTTGTTCTGAGCTTACGGGGAGCACTGAGTTTTTCACCAGTGAGTATGATGTTGGCTATGGTTTTTACATGTTTTATCATGTTGAAGAAATTTCTTTCTATTCCCAGTTCTGAGTGTTTTTATCACAAAAGGATGTTGAGTTTGTCAAGTGCTTTTTCTTCACCGATTGAGATGATAGTATGATTTTTATTTAAAAAAATTTTTTTTAACTTTTAACATGGTTGATTGGGATTTAAAATTTTTTAATTACAGTATAGTTAACATACACTGTTATATTAGTTTCACGTGTACAATAGAGTGATTCAACAATTCTGTATATCACCCAGTATTCTAGAAGAATGTGTTTTAAGTAATCACTTTCATTAAGTGGCTAAAGAAACATCTTTTCTTTTCAAAAAATAAAGCAGTTAATTGGAAACTTGTCTCTTCTCCCTCATTACTCCCTGCTTAAAAAGTAACAACTTCACAGTGTTCAAAGTCCAAGTCAAAGCTACTGACGTGGCTCTAAGAGCCTTGCATCAGATGCCCCTCTCCAGTTTCCTCCTTAGCCTCTCCCATGAGTCATGTCAGCCCTGTGTTAGCCCTTAGGACTTGCCAACCTGTATCCTGCCTTGGATTATTAATCAAAGCTCTCTTGCTGCCTGAACCTCAATATATTCTCCATCATAGCATCTTATTCATGACCTTTTTTTCACTTTCCACAGTCTTCAATAACATTTATGAGTGTCAATTTATTTACTTGTATATTGTCTGTTTTCCTTTGCTAGACTAAAATTCCATGAGGGCAGGGCTATTTCTTTTTCATTCACCACTATGTGCCTCACATCTTTATACTGCTTAGCAGGTAGTTGGTATGGTGTTTATTCATGCAAATGCACAGTGAATAAAAGAATGAATCAGTAAATCAAAGAGTATTGGGGAATATTCAGATATTGCATGTGATGATTCTTTATGCAACGCATATACCAGGGGTTCCAAAACTTTACTACACATTAGAATCGTCTGGGTAGCTTTAAAAAAATTTCAATATACGTTTCAATCTTATTATGTCATGATAGTTGAAGTTGAGAGAGCAAAACATTAGCCCTTTTAAGTTTTGAATTTTGTACACTTTAAGTTTTTATTTTAATTTCAGTTAAATTACAGTGTTATGTTAATTTCAGGTGTACAATATAGTAGTTCCACACTTCCATATAATACTTGGTGCTCATCAGAACAAGTGCAGTCTTTAATCTCTATCACCTATTTAACCCATCCCCCAACCTCCTCCCCTCTAGTAACCATCAGACTGTTCTTTGTAATTAAGAGTCTGTTTCTTGCTTTGTCTTCCTCTGTCTCTCTTTTATTCCTTGGCTTGTTTTGTTTCTTAAATGTCACACATGAGTGAAATCATATGGTATTTGTCTTTGTCTGAGTTATTTTGCTTTTCATTATACTCCCTAGTTCCATTCATGTCTTTGCAAATGGCAAGATTTCATTTTTTATGGTTGTGTGTGTGTGTGTGTAATACCGTATACATATCGATATATACCATATTGTCTTTATCCATTCATCAGTTGATGGACTCATGGGCTGCTTCCATATCTTGGCTATTGTAAATAATGCTACTATAAACATCGGGGTGCATGTATCCCTTTTAACTACTGTTCTTGTATTCTTTGGGTACATGCTCAGTAATGCTATCATAGGATCATAAGGTGAGACCATTTTTAACTTTTTGAGGAATCTTCATACTGTTTTCCACAGTGGCCACACCAGTTTGCCTTCTCACCGCTAGTACAAGAGCATTCCCCTTTGTCCACATCCTCACCAACACCTGTTGTTTCTTGTATTGTTGATTTTAGCCATTCTAACAGGTGTGAGGTGATATCTTATTGTAGTTTTGATATGAAATTTCCTGATGATGACTGCTGATGAGCATTTTTTTCATGTGTCTGTTGGCTATCTAAATGTCTTCTTTGGAGAAATGCCTGTTCATGTCTTCTGCCCGGTTTTTAATTGGATTATTTGGCTTTTGGGTGCTGAGTTTTATAAATTCTTTATATAATGTGGGTACTGGCTGTTTATCAGATATGTCATTTGCAGATATCTTCTCCCATTTTGTAGGTTGCCTTTTAGTTTTATTGATTGTTTCCTTTGTTATACAGAAACTTTTTTTTTTTTTTTTTTTTTTACATTTTTTATTTATTTTTGGGACAGAGAGAGACAGAGCATGAACGGGGGAGGGGCAGAGAGAGAGGGAGACACAGAATCGGAAACAGGCTCCAGGCTCCGAGCCATCAGCCCAGAGCCTGACGCGGGGCTCGAACTCACGGACCGCGAGATCGTGACCTGGCTGAAGTCGGATGCTTAACCGACTGCGCCACCCAGGCGCCCCAGAAACTTTTTTTTATGTAGTCCCAGTAGTTTATTTTTGTTTCCCTTGCTTCAGGAGACAATCTAGAAAGAAGTTACTGAGGCCAGTGTCAAAGAAGTTACTGCCTGTGCTATCTTCTAGGATTTTTATGATTTCAGGAGTCCGTTTTGAATTTATTATTGTGTATGGTGTATGTGTATTGTGTATAGTGTAAGAAAGTAGTCCAGTTTCATTCTTTTGTATGTTGCTGTCCACTTTTTTGCCAACATCATTTGTTGAAGAGATTGTGTTTTTACCATTGGACATTCTTTCCTGCTTTGTCGAAGACTAACTGACCATATACTTGTGGTTTTATTTCTGGATTTTGTATTCTGTTTCATTGATCTGTGTGTCTGTTTTTGTGCCAGTACCATACTGTTTTGATCACTGCTGCTTTGTAATATAACTTGAAGTGTGGAATTGTGATGCCTCCAGCTTTGCTTTTCTTCTTCCAAGTTGCTTTGGCTATTCTTGGTCTTTCAGGTTTCCCTTTTAGGGATTTTTTTTAGGATTGTTTGTTCCAATTCTGTGAAAAAGGCTGTTGGTATTTTGATAGATATTGCATTAAGTATGTGGATAGCTTTGGGCAGAATAGACATTTTAAAAATATTTATTCTTCTAATCCATGAGCATAGAGTGTTTTTCCATTCCTTTGTGTCATCTTGAGTTTCTTTCATAAATGTTTTATAGTTTTCAGAGTACAGGTCTGTCACCTCTTTGGTTAGATTTATTCCTAGGTATCTTATTATTTTGGGTGCAGTTGTAAGTGGGATTGATTTCATAATGTCTGTATTTGCTGCTTCATACTGATATGTAAGAATGCAACAGATTTCTGTACATTTGACTTTGTATGCTGCAATTTACTGAATTCATTTATCAGTTCTAGCAGCTTTTTAGTGGAGTCTTCTGGGTTTTCTATATATGGAATTATGTCATCTGCAAATAGTGAAAGTTTTACTTCTTCCTTACCAATTTGGCTCCTTTTATTTCTTTTTGTTGTCTTATTTCTGTGGCTAGGACTTCCAAGTACTATGTTGAATAAAAGTGGTCAGAGTGGACATCCTTGTCTTGTTTGCCTAAGCGAAAAGTTCTCAATTTTTCCCCATTGAGTCTGATGTTGGCTGTTGGTGTTTTGTATATGACCTTTATGATGTTTGAGGTATGTTCCCTTTAATCCTACTTTGTTGAGGGTTTTTTGTTTTTTTTTTATCATGAATGGATGTTGTGCTTTGTCAATTGCTTTTTCTGGATCTGTTGAATGGTCATATGGTCCTTATCCTTTCTCTTATTGAAGTGGTATATCACATTGATTTGTGAATGTTGAACTACCCATGCAACCCAGGAATAAATCCCACTTGACTGTTGTGAATGATTTTTTTAATGTATTGTTGAATTGGGTTTGCTAGTATTTTGTTGAGAATTTTTGCATCTGTGTTCATCAGAGACACTGGCCTAAAGTTCTTTTTTTCAGTGGAGTCTTTATCTGGTTTTGGTATTAGGGTAATGTTATCCTCATAAAATGAATTTGGAAGTTTTTCTTCCATTTCTATTTTTGAAATGGTTTGAGAAAAATAGGTATTAACTCTTCTTTAAATGTTTGGTAGAATTTGCCTGTGAAGCCAGTCTGGTCCTGGAGTTTTATTTGTTGGCAAGTTTTTGATTATTAACTCAGTTTCTTTGCTGGTTATTGGTTTGTTCAAATTTTCTATTTCCTTCTGTTTGACTTTTGGTAGTTCTTATGTTTCTAGGAATTTATCAATTTCTTTTAGTTTGTCCACTTTGTTGGCATGTAGTTTTTTATAATATTTTCTTATGATTGAATTTCTGTGGTGGTGGTTGTTATCCTCTCTCATTTGTGATTTTATTTTTTTTTAAGTTTATTATTTTAAGAGAGAGAGCACGAGCACGTGCACAGGGGAGGGGCAGAGAGAGAAAGAGAGAGAGAGAGAGAGAGAGAGAGAGAGAGAGAATCCCAAGCAGGCTCTGTGCTCTGAGCCTGCAGGGCTTGAGCCCAGAAACCGGGAGATCATGACTGAACCGAAATCAAGAGTTGGACATTTAACTGAGCCACCCAGGTGTCCCTTTACTTTCACTTTTGGTCTCTCCTTTCCACTCAAAGACTCCCTTTTAGTATTTCTTGCAGATGTAATTTAGTGGTCACAAGCTACTTCAGTGTTTGGGAAACTCTTTATCTCCCCTTCTATTCAGAATGATAGATTTACTGGATAGAGTATTCTTGGCTGCAGATTTTTCCCATTCAGCAGTTTAAATATATTGTGATACTCTTTTCTGACTTGCAGTGGTTCTGTTCAAAAATACCCTGCTAGTCTTATGGGCTTTCCCTTGTAAGTTACTGACATTTTTTTGTCTTGTTGCTTTGAAGATTTTTTCTTTATCACTCTGTTTGCCAATTCAATTACAGTATGTCTTGGTGTGGGTCTGCTTTTGTTGATTTTGTTGAGGTTTCTTTGCCTCCTGGATCTGGATATCTATTTCCTTCCCATATTAGGTAGGAGGTTTTCAACTATTATTTCTTCAAACACATTTTCTTCCGCATTTTTTTTCTCTTTTCTTCTTCAGGGTCTCTTGTAAAATTAATATTAGTATGTTTTATAGAGTTGCTGAGTCCCAAATTCTATTCTCATTTTGTCTAAGTCTTTCTTTCTCTTTTGTTCGGTTTGATTACTTTCCATCAGTCTGTCTTCTAGGTCACTAATTTGTTCCTATGATTCTTTCATCCTGCTCTGCATTACATCAAGCGCATTTCTCATTTCATTTATTGTGCCCTTTATCTCTGCTATATTATTCCTGATCTCTGTAAAGGGTCTCACTCATGTCTTCCACTGTTTTCTCAAGTCTGGTGAGCATCCTTACTATCATTGCTTTAAATTCTCTGTTAGGCATGTTACTTATATCTGTTTTGCTTGGTTCTTTGATGGTCCGTTGTCCTGTTGTTTCATTTTGGGTACATTTCTCTGTCTCCTCACTTTGTCTGCTTCTCTGTGTCTTTTTCTGTGTGTTAAGAAAGTCAGTTGTCTTTTGCTCTTGAAAGTCATGACTTTATGAAGAGGTCTTAGCATCCCCTGCAGTGCTGTGTCCCTTGTTCACCAGAACCTGGTACTTCTGGAGAATATCCTATGTGTCTTACTTATGCCCTACGTTGTGTCTGTGTCACTTTTACATTCATTGCTGTTATGTGTACTGACTCTGCCTTTTGTGTCTGTGCTTGCTTTCTGAGGTATTGGTGGGATCCAGAAAGGCCTGCTCTGAGGGTGTATGCCTGCTGGGTAACTTGGGAGTGGGGCAGTGATGTTAGCACTAGTCCTGGGCACTAGTCCTTTCCCAGATGCCCCAAGGTGCTGAGGCATATTGGGCCTGTGGTTTGGGGCAGCTGGGGGCATGAAGCTGGGCATGGGGCATGATGGTAGCTGGGGACACACACTTGGGCATGGTGGGATGGATGGGTGCTTAACAAGTGCTGTGCACCTGGTCACTAGGCTTTAACAAAATTTGCTCTGAGCCCAGAGTGGAGGTTAGCAGGCTTGGAGTGGGCAAGTAGTCAGAACTTGTGGGCAGGGCCCACTGCCAGCAGGTTAGGTAGCAAGTGTCTCTGGAGCCTTGAGCACCCATAGGTGTCTATGTGTTTATGCTGGGGGGTGGGGGAGGAAAATGGCACCTGCCAACTCCCTCATTTTCAGAGAAGTCACCCAACACACTCTGAAATCAGTATGCACAGATCTGTCTCCTGTTTGCCCACTGCATTGTCTAAACTGCCCTTTTTATTTTGTTTCTCCTCCCAGACTGCTGTCTCTTTTAGGGTGGTGATGCAGCTATCACTTGCCCTCTTGGTTTGTCCAGTGCTGAATCAGCTGACCTAAAGCTCCAGGTTTTAAGACCCATAGTTCTACAAACTCAGGGAATTCAGCCCCTCTGGTTTTTAAAGCCAAACACAATGGGGATTAGTCTTCCTAGTGTGAGTTCCCTGATGTAAGGGTCTGTTTCTCTGCCTTCTCTGTGTGCACAGCTCCCTCTTCTGCCTTTCTAACTTTGCTAACATTTCAGATGCAGCTTCTTCTCTATATTTAGTTGTGGAGTTTGTTCTCCCATGTTCGGATCACTCTGGTTTATTGACTTGGATGTGAATGAGATCTAGTTGAAACCGTGAGAGGGAGTAAGCTCAGAGTCCTCCTATGCTGCCATCTTCCCAAGCCCCTCCCCAGCTGATAGTATGAGTTTTTTATATTGATTTCTTTTCTTATGTTGAACCACCCTATCTTTCCTGGGATTAATCCCACCTGGTCACGATGTATAATCCTTTTAACATCTTTTTTTAATGTTTATTTTTGAGAGAGACAGAGCGAGAGAGAGGAGGGAAGGGGCAGAGAGAGAGAGACAGAGAATCCAAAGTGGGACTTGAACTCACGAGTTGTGAGATCATGACCTGAATTGAAACCAGGAGTTGGACACTTAAGTGACTAAGCTACCCAGGCACCCCCTCTTAACATACTTCTTAATTCAGTTTGATAGTAGTTTGTTAAGGCTTCTACATCTATAATCAGGGATATTGGTGTATAGCTTTTTTCTAATGTCTTTATCTGGCTTTGTTATCCAGGTAAATGCTAGCTTCATGGAATGAGATAGAAAGTATTCACTCCCTTTCAGTTTTTTATAGAAGAGTTTGAGAAACAATTTATTTTTTTTTCCTTAAATGCTTGTAGAAATCAACAGTGAAGCTATATGATATCTAGAATTTCTTTATTGGGAATTTTTCATTACTGATTGATTGTCTTTATTTGTTATGGGTCTGTTCAGATTTTCTACTTCTTCTTGAAATAACTTGTGTTCGGTAATTTTTATTATAGGAATTTGTTGTTATTATCTAAGTTATCTTATTTGTTTTTATACAGTTGTTATTTCTGTAAGGTCAGTAGTAATGTTCCTTTCATTTCTGATTTTAATTGTGTCGTATGTTCTTTCTTTCATTGACATTTTAACTAAAAGTTTGTCAATTTTGTTGTTTTCAAAGAATGAACTTTTGCTTTCATGGATTCCTCTTTTGTCTTTTTTCCTTTGTTTCATTTATCTCCACTCATATTTGTATTATTTCCTTTCTTCTGATAGCTTTGACTTTACTCTTCTTTTTCTGGTAACAATATGTAAAGTTAGATTTATTATACATATATTATAGATTTATTGAAGATATGTCTTTGTGTTTAATGTAGGCAGTTAGTGCTATAACTTTCCCTCTGAGCACTGCTTTCATTACATGCCATATGTTTTGATATGTTGGTTTGTTTTCAAAATTTGGGTGTAATTTTATTATGCTTAAATATATATACCAAAACATTTTGCACTTCCATTACTTTGAAGTGTACAGCTCTGTGGCATTAATTATATTCACTTTGTTGTGCAACCATCAGTACCATCCATCTCCATATTTTCATCTTCCCCAATTGATACTCTGTACCTATTAAATACTAACTAACTCTCTATTCCTTCCTTTTTCCTGCATGTGGAAACCACCATTCTACTTTCTGTCCCTATAAATTTGATTATTCTAGGTATTTCATGTAAGTGGAATCATAAAATATTTGTATTGTCTTTTTGTGACTGGTATTTTTTCACTTAGCGTAATGTCATCAAGGTTTATCCATGTTGTAGCTTGTGTCAGAATTTCCTTCCTTTTTAAGGTTGAATAGTATTCCATTTTATGCATGTACTGTTGTTTGTTTATCCATTCATCCAATAGTGGGTACTTGAGTTGCTTCCACTTTTTGGCTATAATGCTATGAATGTGGGTGTATAAGCATCTGAGTACCTGCTTTGAATTATTTTGGTTATATACCCAAAAGTGGAACAGCTAGATCATATGGTAATCCCTATTTTTAATTTTCTGAGGACCTGCCATTGTGTTTTCCACAGTGACTACACTATTCACATTCTCACCAGCAAAACACAAGGGTTCCAGTTCTTTTTTTAAAAAAAATTCTAAGTTCAAGTTAGTTAACATACAGTGCAGTATTGGTTTTAAGAGTAGAACCCAGTGATTCACCACTTCCGTAAAACACCCACTGGTCATTCCAATGAGCGCCTTCCTTAATGCCCATCACCCATTTAGCGCATGCCCCCACCTTTCCCCCCCTCTAGCAACCCTCAGTTTGTTCTGTCTTTGTGTCTCTTATGGTTTGCCTCCCTCTCTGTTTCTGTCTTATTTTTCCTTCCCTTCCCATATGTTCATCTGTTGTGTTTCTTAAATTCAACATATGAGTGAAACCATATGATATTTGTCTTTCTCTGACTGACTTATTTCACTTAGCATAATACACTTTAGTTCCATCCACGTTGTTGCAAATGGCAATTTCATTCTTTTTGATTGCCCAATGGTATTTCATTGTGTGTATGTGTGTGTGTGTATATATATATATATTTATATACACACACATATATGTATACACATATATATGTACATACATATATATGTATACATATATGTGTGTGTATATATATACATATACATATGTATACATATATATATACACATATACACATATATTCACACACACACCAAATCTTTTTTTATTAAAATGTTTTAAAAATATCTATTCATTTTTGAGAGACAGAGATAGAGTGCAAGCAGGGGAGGGGCAGAGAGAGAGGGAGACACAGAATCTGAAGCAGGCTCCAGGCTCTGAGCTGTCAGCACAGAGCCCGATGTGGAGCTCGAACCCATGGACTGTGAGATCATGACGCGAGCTGAAGTCAGACGCTCAACCAACTGAGCCACCAAGGTTCCTCCCATATCTTCTTTATCCATTCATCAGTTGATGGACATTTGGGCTCTTTCCATAATCTGGCTATCATTGATAGTGCTGCTATAAACATTGGGGTTCATGTGTCCCTTTGAAACAGCACACCTGTATCCTGTGGATAAATACCTAGTAGTGCAATTGCTGGGTTGTAGGGTAGTTCTATTTTTAATGTTTTGAGGAACCTCCATACTATTTTCCAGAATGGCTGCACCAGCTTGCATTCCTACCAGCAGTGCAAAAGAGATTCTCTTTCTCCGCATCCTCACCAACATCTGTTGTTGCCTGAGTTGTTAATGTTAGCCATTCTGACCGGTGTAAGGTGGTACCTCATTGTGGTTTTGATTTGTATTTCCCTGATGATGAGTGATGTTGAGCATTTTTTCATGTGTTGGTTGACCATCTGGATGTCTTCTTTGGAGAAGTATCTATTCATGTCTTTTACCCATTTCTTCACTGGATTATTTGCTTTGTGGGTGTTAAGCTTGATAAGCTCTTTATAGATTTTGGATACTAATCCTTTATCTGATATATCATTTGCACATATCTTCTCCCATTCTGTCAGTTGCATTTTAGTTTTGTTGATTGTTTCCTTTGCTTTGTAGAAGCTTTTTATCTTGAAGTCCCAATAGTTCATTTTTGCTTTTATTTCCCTTTCCTCTGAAGGCGTGTCTAGTAAGAAGTTATTGTGGCTGAGGTCCAAGGGGTTGCTGCCTGTTTTCTTTTGTAGGATTTTGATAGTTTCCAGTCTCACATTTAGGTGTTTCATCCATTTTGAATTTACTTTTCTGTATTGTGTAAGAAAGTGGTCCAGTTTCATTCTTCCATGTTGCTGTCCAGTTTTTCCAGCACCATTTGCTGAAGAAATCATCTTTTTTCCGTTGGATGCTTTTCCCTGCTGTGTCGAAGATTAGTTGGCCATATGTTTGTGGGTCCATTTCTGGGTTCTCTATTCTGTCTGTTTTTGTGACAGTTTCATAGTGTCTTGATGATTACAGCTTTGTAATACAGTTTGAAGTCCGGAATTGTGATGCCTCCAGATTTGGTTTTCTTTTTCAACATTTCTTTAACTATTTGGGGTCTTTTCTGGTTCCATTCAAATTTTAGGATTGTTTGTTCTAGCTGTGTGAAGAATACTAGTGTTATTTTAATAGGCATTGCATTGGATATGTAGATTGCTTTGGGGAGTATAGACATTTTAACAATATTTGTTCTTCCAATCCATCAGCATGGAATGTTTTTTCATTTCTTTGTGTCTTCTTCAATTTCTTTCACAAGCATTCTATGGTTTTCAGCATACAGGTCTTTTACCTCTTTGGTTAGGTTTATTCCTAAGTATCTTATGGGTTTTTAAAAAAATTTTTTTTTTAACATTTTTATTTATTTTTGAGACAGGGAGAGACAGAACATGAACAGGGGAGGGTCAGAGAGAGGGAGACACAGAATCTGAAACAGGCTCCAGGCTCTGAGCCATCAGCACAGAGCCCGACGCGGGGCTCGAACTCACGGACCGTGAGATCTTATGGTTTTTGCTGCAATTGTAAATGGTATAAATTCCTTGATTTATCTTTTTAATACATCATTAAAAATTTTTTTTTGATGCTTTTATTTATTTTTGAGGCAGAGAGAGAGAGACAGAGAGACAGAGCACAAGTGGAGGAGGGGCAGAGAGAGAGAGAGAGAGACAGACAGACTGACAGACAGACAGACAAAATCCGAAGCAGGCTCCAGGCTCTGAGCTGTCAGTACAGAGCCTGACGCGGGGCTCAAACTCATGAACTGTGAGATCATAACCTGAGCTGAAGTTGGATGCTTAACCGACTAAGCCACCCAGGAGCCCCTTTCATGCATCATTATTGGTGTATAGAAATACAGTGTCGTCGTACATTGATTTTATATTCTGCAACTTTGCTGAATTTATGTGTCAGTTCTAGCAGTTTTTTGGTTGAGTCTTTTGGGTTTTCCATGTAGACTTTCATGTCATCTGCAAGGAGTGAAAGTTTGACTACTTCTTTGCCAATTTGAATGCCTTTTATTTCTTATTGTTGTCTAATTGCTGAGGCTAGGACTTCCAGTACTATGTTGAACAATTTGAGAGTGGACATGCCTGTCGTGTTCCTGACCTGGGGGGGAAAGCTCTCAGTTTCTCAGCTTATTTTGTATATGGCTGTTAGGATGTTGAGGTATGTTCCTTCTATCCCTACTTTATTGAGATTTTTATTTTTGAGAGAGAGAGAGAGAGAGGGCACAAGTGAGTGAAGGGCAGAGAGAGAGAGGGACAGAGAGACAGAGAGAATTGGGGCTCACTCAAAGCAGGGCTTATGTTTTTACCATAGCGGGGTGCATGTTTTTGCCAAAGTGGGGCTTGAGCTCTCCCAAAGTGGGGCTGGAGATCACCTGAAGCGGGGGTCAGGCTCACAAAGTGTGGTACTCGAACTCATGAACCGTGAGATCATGACCTGAGCCAAAATCAGATGCTTAACCAGCTGAGCCACTCAGGTGCCCTCTTGAAGGTTTTTATCACGAAAGGATGCTGCTGTATTTTGTTAAATGCTTTTTCTGCATCTGTTGAAAGGATCATATCATTTTTATTCTTTCTTTTATTAATGTGGTGTATCAACACTGATTGCTTTGTGAATACTGAACCATCCCTGTAGCCCAGGAATTTATCCCACTTGAATAATTCTTTTAATGTACTGTTGAATTTGATTTGCTAGTATCAAATTTTTTTGATTTGGTATCAAATCAGAATTTTTCATCCAAGTTTCATCAGGGATAGTGGCCTGTACTTCTCCTTTTAATTGGGGTCTTTAGCTGGTTTTGGAATCAAGGTAATGCTGGCTTCATAGAATGAGTTTGGAAGCTTTCCTCCACTTCCATTTTTTGGAACAGCTTGAGAAGAATAGGTATTAACCTTCTTTAAATGTCTGGTAGAATTCCTCTGGGAAGCCATCTGGCCCAGGACTCTTACTTGTTGGGAAATTTTTGATAACTGATTCAATTTCTTTGCTGGTTTTGGACCTGTTCTAATTTTTATTTCTTCTTGTTTGAGTTTTGGTAGTACGTGTGTTTCTAGGAATTTGTCCATTTCTTCCAGACTGCACAGTTTGTTGGCATATAATTTTTATGTAGTTTGCTCTTAAAATTTTTAGTATTTCTGTAGTGTTGGTTGTGATCTCTCCTATTTCATTCATGATTTTATCTACTTGGGCCCTCTTTTGTTTTTGAAAAGTCTGACTGGGGGTTTATCAATTTTGTTTATTCTTTCAGAAAACCAACTTTTAGTTCCATTGATGTGTTCAGCTGTTTTTTTTTTTTCTTTCGTTGTTTCTATATTGTTTCTGCTTGGATCTTTATTATTTCCCTTCTTCTGATTTTGGGCTTCATTTGCTCTTTCTTTTCTAGCTCCTTTAGGTGTAAGGTTACATTGTGCACTTGGGACCTTTCTTGCTTCTTGAGATAGGACTAAATTGCAGTGTACTTTCCTCTTAGAACTGCATTTGCTCCATCCCAGAGGGTTTGGACTGTTGTGTTTTTATTTTCATTTGCTTCCGTGTTTTTTTTTTTTATTTCTACTTTAATTTCTTGGTTAGCCTGTTCATTTTTTAGTAGGATGTTCTTTAACTTCCATGTATTTTCAGGCTTTCCAAATTTTTTCTTGTGGTTGATTTCAAGTTTAATAGTGTTGTGATCTGAAAATATGCATGACATGGTCTCAGTCTTTCTGTACCTTTTGAGGCCTGATTTGTGACTCAGTATGTGATGCCTTTTGGAAAATGTTCCATGTGCAATAGAGAAGAATGTGTATTCTGCTTTAGGATGAAATGTTCTGAATACATATATTAAGTTCATCTGGTCCGGTGTGTTATTCAAAGCCATTGTTTCCTTGTTGACTTTCTGCTTAGATGGTTTGTCCGTTGCTGTAAGTGGAATGTTGAAGTCCCCTACCATTATTGTATTATTATCAATGACTTTATTTATGTTATTAATTGATGTATTCATTTGGATGCTTTCACATTGGGGCCATAAATATTTACAATTGTTAAATCTTCTTGATCCCTTAATTATGATACAGTGCGCTTCTTTATCGCTAGTTACAGTCTTTGTATTAAAATCTAGTTTGGGGGTGCCTGGGTGGCTCAGTCGGTTGAGCGGCCGACTTCGGCTCAGGTCATGATCTTGCGGTCCGTGAGTTTGAACCCTGCGTCGGGCTCTGTGCTGACAGCTCAGAGCCTGGAGCCTGTTTCAGATTCTGTGTCTCCCTCTCTCTAACCCTCCCCCGTTCATGCTCTGTCTCTCTCTGTCTCAAAAATAAATAAACGTTAAAAAAAATTAAAAAAAAATAAAATCTAGTTTGTATTGTTTAAGTATGGCTACCTGGCTTTCCTTTAAAGTCCATTAGCATGATAGATGGCCCTCCATCCCCTCACTTTCAGTCTGCGGGGCCTTTAGGTCTAAAATGAGTCTCCTATAGACAGCATATAAATGTATCTTGTTTTCTTATTCACTGATACCCTATGTCTTTTGAATGGAGCATTTAGCCCTTCCATTTTCACAGTGATTATTGAACAATATAAATTTCGTGCCATGGTGTTACATGTAGAGTTCGTGTTTCTGTTGATGTTCTTTGGTCCTTTGTGGTCCTTGTTGCTTTGGTCTTCTTTTTTTTTTCCTCCACTCAGAATCACCCTTAAAATTTCTTACAGGACTGGTTTAGTGGTCACAAACTCCTTTAGTTTTTGTTTGTCTGGGAAATCTTTATCTTTACTTGTATTCTGAATGAAAGCCTTGCTGGATAAAGGTTCTTGGCTGCATATTTTTCCTGTTTAGCACATTGAATATTTCCTGCCTCTCCTTGCCTGCCCAGATTTAGTGAACAGGTCTTCTGCTAATCCTTGTAGTTTAAGGACTTTCTGTCCTCAGCTGCTTTTAGAATTCTCTCTTTATCTTTGTATTTTGCAAGTTTGACGACGGTATGTTGTGGTGTTGACCTGTTTTTGTTGAATTTCAAGGAGTTCTTTGTGTCTTTTGGACTTGGATGCCTGTTTCCTTCCACATATTAAGGAAGTTCTCAGCTATAATTTGTTCAAATAAACCAACTGCCCTTTATTTCCTGTTCTTCTTCTAGGACTCCTATGATATGGATATTGTTTCATTTCATGGAATCACTTAATTCTCTAAGTTACTCCTCATGATCTAGCAATTTCCTTTTCTTTTTTTTTTCCAGCTTCATTATTTTACATAATTTTATCTTCTGTTTCATTTATTCTCTCCTCTGCTTCTTCAGTCCTCACTGTCACTGTATCCAGTTTATTTTGCATCTCAATTACAGAATTTTTTAATTCATCCTAATTCTTAGGTCTTTGAACTCTGCACCAATGGCTTCTCTGGTGTCTTCTGTGCTTTTTTCAAGCCCATCTGGTAGCCTTATGATTGTTGTTCTAAATTCTTTTTGAGATCTATTGCTTGTATCTGTTTTGAGCAAGTCCCTGGTTGTAATTTGACCTTTCTTTTGGGGAAAATTCCTCCATCTGGTCATTTTGGCTAAGTTTCTGTCTTTTGTGTGTTTTAAAGCTTCTTATGTTTCCTGCACCTGAGAGAACTACTATTTTAAAAAATGGGTCATACACTGTCCAGGGCCTGGCACCTCCAGAAGTGTTTCTGGTGTATGCTGTGTGCACTCTGCTGTTGCATTTTGCCTGCTCTTTCCCACTGGTCAGTCTCCACAGAGCTCCTCCTTGCTTGCAGTGGTAGAGTGTTTGGACCTTTAACTAGGTGTGCCTTGAATTGTTTGTTGAAGTAACCTTGGGAAAAAAAGGGGGATGCCTCATCCTAAAAAATGAGGAAAGGAAATGGAACAAAAAATACCAGAGAATCAAGAAACTATACAGCTGATTGTAAGGGGAAAGAAAGGGAACAAAAAGGAAAAAAAAAAAACAGAAGAAAAAGAAAAAGGAAGAAGCAAAGAATAAAAAAAGGCTGATCCAAAAACAAAAAAGGAAATGAAGAAAACAAACAAGAAACTTTGAGCCTGATTCCAAAAGACAAAAAGAAAGGAAAAAAAGAAAAAGAGTCGTCTGTTGGTATATGGGGGTTGCTGGCTCTTCTGGTCTGGAGGAGAGCCCAGCTGCATTGACTCAGTCAGTCTTGCCCCAGTAAATAAGCTGTTTCCAGGCACAGAGGGGCAGGGTTTTGTGTAAGTGGTTCCTGCCTCTTCTGGGGTCTGCTTGTTGCTCTCTGAGACCCCACTGTGTTGGTGTTGTGGGGAAAACACGCCAACCCAATCTCTCGTTCCTGTACCAGGGATCTCAACCCTCCCTGTTTACACAGCCCCCAACGAATAGCAATAGCAGTCATCTTGTCCTGCACCACAACTCTCCTGCAGTTGTTCTTTGGCATGTGGCTGGATTTCAAATCCAAGTCTTTTTTTTTAAATGTTTATTTTATTTTTGAAAGAGAGACAGAGCATGAGAGGGGGGAAGGGGCAGAGAGAGAGAGACACAGAATCCGAAACAGGCTTCAGGCTTCGAGCTGTCAGCACAGAGCTTGATGTGGGGCTTGAACTCACGGACCATGAGGTCATGACCTGAGTCGAAGTCGGACGCTTAACCGACTGAGCCACCCAGGTGCCCCAACCCAAGTCTTAAAGGAGCAGCATGGCGTGTATCTGCTCTCTTCCTCAGGAGTAGAGCCTCCCTATCCTGCTGATGAAAGGCCTTTGGCTGGCACCCGCAGGGTCTTTTGTCTTTGGGAGGTAATAATCCCTCTTCCAAAAGTGCTCCAGGATGGGTACTGTTCTCTCCCAGTTCACCCCAGATCTCTACACCACAGCTCCCTCCACCCCAGGAGTATGCACCACAGCTCTACTCTGGAGAAAGTCATGCACTTCCAAATCCTCAGAGTTTGTGCTCCAAAAGCTGTTTGGAAAAAAGAACTGGGACATTCAGTACTTTTCGCTGCCCCATCCGTGGTCCAGAGAGGTTTTCCTCTTGTGCTAACTTGATGCTGCACTTTCTCAACCCCCCATCTCTTTCTCTCCCTTTTGTTTCTCCAAGGAAAGTGTTTCCTGGCACCACCTTTCTCTCTCTCCCTCTAATTCACATCCACACACCTCGCACCTGCCAAGCTGTCTCCCTCTCACTGTGGAGATCCTTCTTCTAGTCCTCAGATTGTTTTCCTGGGTGTTCCAAGTAATCAGACCTCAACACAGCTGTGTTTGAGGGACTAGGGAAGTCCAGGGTCCGCCTACGTCTACACCATCTTATCTCTTTACAGGGATTCTAGTTTTCGTATCCTTGCTGACACTTTTTATTTTCTGTTTGTGGCTTTGTTTTATTTTTTGTTTTTGATAATTGCCATCCTAAGAATTGTGAAATGTTATCTCATTGTGATCTTGATAAACATTCCTCTAATGATCTGTGGTAATGAGCATCTATTCATATGTTTTTTGTTCACTTTTATGTCTTTGAGGAAATGTCTACCGAAATCTTTCACTCAATTTCTGAGGTTTTCTTTGTTGTTGCCAAGTTGTTGTTCTTTATATATTCTGGATGATAATCCTTATCAGATATATAATCTGCAAGTATTTACTCCCATTCCATGGATTTCCTTTGATTCTGTTGATAATAGCCTTTATATACAAGTTTTTAATGTTGATGAAATCTAGTTTGTCTTTTTTTTGTTGCCTATGTGTTTCATGTCACATTCAAGAAATCATTGCTAAATCCAATGCGATAAAACTTTTACTATAATTTCTCCTAAAAGTTTTATAATTTTAGCTCTTATATTTATGTCTTTGGTTCATTTGAGTTAATTTTTGTATTTGGTATTAGGTAGTGCCCACCTTCATTTCTTATATGTAGACATTTACTTTTGTCAGCATGATTTGTTGAAGAGACTGTCCTTTTCCCCATTCACTGGTCTTGACACTATTGTTGAAGATCATTTGACTATATATATGTAGCCTTATTTCTGTGCTCTCTTCTGTTCCATGGTCTCTGTGTTTATTTTTATGATAGTACCATGCTATTTTGATTACTGAAGCTTTGTAATATGCTTTGAAATCAGAAAATATGCTTCCATTCTTGTTGTTCTTGCTCAACATTGCTTTGACCCTTTTGGGCCTTTCATGGTTACTTATGAATTTTAGGATTTTATTCCATGAAACATGCCATTGTAATTTTAATAGGGATTGCATTGACTATAAAGGTTTTGGGTAGTATGGACATTTTAATAATATTAATATTTCCAAACCAATGACATGATGTCTTTCCTTCCATTAATGTCTTCTTTATTTTTTTTATCAGTATTTATAATTTTTAGCATATAAGTCTTTCTCCTTTATAGATCAGTTTATTTCTATTTTATTTTTTGGCCTTTGTGTATGAGATCCTTTTCTTAATTAACTATTTGGATATTTTGGTTTTTGTGTATAGAAACATGACTTGATTTTTGTGTATCAATTTTGTACCTGCAACTTTACTGAGTTTGTTTATTCTAACAGTATTTTTGTTGAGTCTAGGGTTTTCTACATGTATGATCGTATCATCTGTAAACAAAGATAATTTTATTTCTTCCTTTCTGATTTGGTTGCCTAATATTATTTCTTTTTCTTGTTTAATTGCTCTGGCTAGGACTTCCAGTACTATGTTGAGAAGAATTGGCCAGAGTGGGCATACTTTCCTTGTATTGGATCTTAAAGGGAAAGCTTTCAGTTTTTCTCCATTGAGTATGATGTTAGCTGTAAGCTTTTCATATATGGCCTTTATTATGTTCAGGTAAGTTTCTACTATATTTTGTTGAGAAGTTTTAATTGTGAATAGTTGCTGAATTTTGTTATATGTTTTATCTGCTTCTGCTCAGATGATTATTTTTTCCCTTCATTTAATATGGTATATCACATCGATTAATTTACTTACACTGAACCATCATTGTACCCCAGGGAAAGTCCCACATGGTCATGTTGCATGATCCTTTTAATGTGCTGTTGAATTTGGTTTACTAGTATTTTATTGAGGTTTTCTGCATCTACATTCATCAGGAATATTGGTGTATAGTTTTCTTTTTTGTAATTTCTTTGGTTTTGGTAGTAGTGTGATGCAGGCCTCATAGAATAGGTTCGGAATTATTCCTTCATCTAGTTTTTGGAAGAGTTTAAGGATTGGTATGAATTCTTCTTTGAATTTTTGGTAGAGTTTATCTTTGTAGCCATCTGATCCTGGGCTTTTTTTCTCCTCCTTTTGGGAGGTTTTTAATTACTGATTCTGTCTCTTTATTTTTCATTGGTCTGTTGAGTCTTTATATTTCTTTTTGACTCAGTATTGGTATTTTGTATGTTTTTAGGAATTTATCCATTTATTCTAGGCTTTTGTTTCCTGACATCTAGTTCACAATAGTCTCTTATGTTCCTTTTTATTTCTGAAAGAAGTATAGTATTGCCTGTTCTTTCTTATTTTATGTTAATCTTTTTTTCTTACTCTAAGTAAGGATTTTTTGATTTTGTTTTCAAAAAATTAACTCTCAGTTTGTTGATTTTTTTCTATAATTTTTCACTACTCTTTGTTTCATTTCTGCTCTAGTCTTTATTATTTCCTTTCTTCCACTGTCTTTAGGTTTAGTTTGTTCTTCTTTATCTTCCTTGAAGTAAAAAGTAAGGTTGTTTGTTTGAGATTCTCCTAGTTCAGGCTATTCTAATAAAAACACCATAGATTGGTGGTTTATAAACACCAGAAATCTATTTTTCACCAATCTGAAGGCTGGAAGGTCCAAGATCAAGGTGTCACAGGATTCAGTGTCTGATGATGGCTTACTTTCTGGTTTATAGATGACTGTCTTCTTGTTGTATCCTTACATGGTGGAATAGCCTAGGGATCTCTCTGAGATCTCTTTCATATGGGAACTAATCCTGTTAATGCTGCTATACCTTGATGACCTAATCACTTTTGAAAGGCCCCACCTCAAAATAGTATTGCATTGTGGATTAGGTTTTAACAATGTATTTGGGTGAGGGGCACAAAAATGCACTTTGTTGCAGAGATCTTTTTTTATTTTTATTTTTTACGTTTATTTATTTTTGAGACAGAGAGCATGAACGGGGAAGGGTCAGAGAGAGAGGGAGACACAGAATCTGAAACAGGCTCCAGGCTCTGAGCTGTCAGCACAGAGCCCGATGTGGGGCTCGAACTCACAGACTGCGAGATCATGACCTGAGCCAAAGTCGGTCGCCCAACCGACTGAGCCACCCAGGTGCCCCAAGAGATCTTTTTTTGAAAATCACTTCATTATAAACTTTCGTCTTACTACTTTTGCTGTATCACAAATTTTGGCATTTTGTGTTTTTCTGTTTGCTTTTTTCAAAATCTTCCTTCCTTCCTTCCTTCCTTCCTTCCTTCCTTCCTTCCTTCCTTCTTTCCTTCCTTTCTTCCTTCCTGATATGTAATTGACACACAGTATTATATTAGTTTCAGGTATACGGCATAGAATTTAACAAGTCTATATATTATGCCATGTTCATTACAAGTATAGTTGCCATCTATCATGATACATTGATATTATAATATTATTGACCATATTCTTTATGCTGTGTTTTTTATTCTCATGACATGCATTCCATAACTGGAAGTCTGTATCTCCCACTTCTGTTCACCTGTTTTGCCCAACAGCCCACTTGCATCCCCATTGGCAACCATTAGTTTATTCTCTGTATTTATAGGTCTGACTGTGCTTTTTGTTTTGTGTATTTATTCTTTTTTTGATTCTACTTATGAGTGAAATCATACGGTATTTATTTAGTATAATACCCCCTGGGTACATCCATGTTGTCTTAGATGGCATATTCTCATCCTTTTGTATGGCTGTGTAATATTCTGGTGTGTGTGTGTGTGTGTGTGTGTGTGTGTGTGTGTGTACATCTTCCTTATCCTTTCATTTGTTGATGGACACTTGGGTTGCTTCTATATATTGGGTATTATAAATAAAGCTGCAATAAACATAGGAGTGTATTAATCTTTTCAAATTAATGTTTTCATTTTCCTTGGGTAAATACAGTAGTGGAATTATTTGATCATATGGTATACATATTTTTAATTTTTTGGCAAACCTTTATACTGTTTTCCACAGTGGCTGTACCAGTTTACATTTCTACCACTAGTGTATGAGGGTTTCTTTTTTCTCCACACTTGTTGTTTCTTGTATTTTTTATTTTAGCCATTCCAACCGGTGTGGGGTAATATTTCATTGTGGTTTTGATTTGCATTTGTTATAATTAATGATGTTGAATACCTTTTCATGTACCTATTAGCCAGTTGTATGACTTCTCTGGAGAAATGCTGGTTTAGTTACTCTACCCATTTTTAAATTACAGTGTTATTTTGCTACTAAGTTGTAGGAGTTCCATGTATATATTTTAGATATCAAGCCCTTATGAGTTAATATGGTTTGCAGATATATTCTCCCATTCCATAGGGTGCATTTTCACTGTGTTGATCGTTTCATTTGATGTGCAGAAGTTTGAGAGTTTGATGTACTCTCATTTGTGTATTTTCACTTTTCTTGCTTGTGCTTTTGATGTTGTATCCAAGAAAACATTGCCAAATTCAACATCATGTTGTTTTCCTCTTGAAGTTTTATAGATTTTAGATGTTAGATATCTCATATTTAGATATTTAATCTATTTTGAGTTTATTTTTATGTATGGTATTAGGTGAGAGTCCAGCTTTAGTTTTTTTGTGTGTGAATATCCAGTTTACCCTTACCATTTGTTTAAGAGACTGTCCTCTCCCATTGTGTGGTTCTGACACTCTTATTGAAGACCATTGTAACATATAGACAGGATTATATTTCTGGGCTTTGTATTCTGTTCTTTTGATCTGTATGATTGTTGTTACATCAGTCCCATACTGTTTTTTTTTTTAAATGTTTATTTATTTTTGAGAGAGACACAGACAGAATGCGAGTGGGTTAGGGGCAGAGAGAGAGGGAGACACAGAATCCGAATCAGGCTCCAGGCTCTGAGCTGTCAGCACAGAGCCTGACACGGGGCTTGAACTCACAAGCTGTGAGATCATGACCTGAGCCAAAATCGGACACTCAACCAACCAAGCCACCCCAGTGCCCCCTGTCCCATACTGTTTTGGTTATGGTTGCATTGTGATATATTTTGAAATCAGGAAGTGTGAGGCCTCCAACTTTTTTTTTTTTTTTCAAGATTGTTGTGGATTTTCAGGAACCCTTGTGTTTCCATATGAATTTTTGGACTTGTTTTCCAATTTCTCCAAAAATTTCCATTGAGATTTTGATTAGGATTGCATTGACTGTGTAAATTGCTATGGGTAGTATGAGTGTTTTGACACTATTAAGTCTTGGCAATTCATGAATGCAGTATGTCTTACCTTTATTTGTGTCTAATTTCTTTTGGCAATATTTTATAGTTTTTAGAGTAGATGTCTTTTGCCTCATTGGTTAAGTTTATTCCTAAGTGCTGTACTATTTTTGATACTGTTGTAAATGGGATTGTTTTTGTAATGTTCATTTGTAGTTTATAGAAACATTTGTTTTTGTGTTGATTTTGCATTCTGAAACTTTTCTGAATTCTTTTATTAGTGTTAACAGTTTAGTTCAGGAATCTTTAGGGATTTCTTATTTACAATTATGTCTTATGTGAATAGAGACAATTTTACTTCTTTATGTCTATTCTGGATGCCTTTCCTTCCTTTGTTTCTCTCCCCCTCTTTTTTTTTTTTTTTTTTTTTTTTGCTCTAATTACCTTGGCTAGGATGTCCGGTACCACGTTCAGTAGAAATGGTGAAAGTGAATGCTTTTTCTTGTTCTTGATCTTAGCAAAATTCTTTCAGGCTTTCTTTGTTATGTATGATGTTAGCTGTGTGTTTTTATGTGTGAATTTTATTATGTTGAGGTGGTTTCCCTTTTTCCTAGAATTTTCAGTGTTTTCATCATGAAAGTTTGTTGAACATTATCAAGTGCTTTTTCTGTATCAAATGATACGGTAATGTGGTTTTTATCTTTCATTCCATTTATGCCTATGTTATATTGTTTGATTATTTTAAGTTTATTTTGAGAGAGAGAGGGTGTGTGAACGATGGAGGGGCAGAGAGAGGGAGACAGAATCTCAAGTAGGTGCCATGCTGTCAGTGCAGAGCCTGACACAGGGCTCGAACTCGTGAACTGTGAGAATCTGAGCTGAAACCAAGAGTCAGATGTTTAAATGACTAAGCCACCCAGGTACCCCACATTGTTTGATTTTTATGTGTTGAAATATCCTTGTATGTCAAGAATGAGTACTTACTTGGTATATACTCATGTTAATGTATTGTTGAATTAGGTTTCCTAATATGTTGTTGAACATATTTGTATTAATATTCATTTGGGATATTAATCTATAATTTCCTCCTTTTTTAGTGTCTTTGTCTGATTTTGTTTTTAGGGTAGAAGTTTCAAAGTGGTTTCTCCTCTTCAGCAGTTTGGAAGAGGTTGAGGATGATTGGTATTAATTTTTAAAATATTTAGTAGACATGGCACCTGGGTGGCTCAGTCAGTTAAGTGCCTGACTCTTGATTTTGGCTCAGGTCATAATCTCAAGGTTCATGTGATCCTTGCTTGGGATTTTCTCCCTCTCTGCCCACCCCCACGTACATGCTCGCTCTCTCTCTCTCTCTCTCAAAATAAATAAATAAACAATAAAATATTTGGTAGAATGCTCCCATGAAGCCATCTCATTGTGGGCTTTTCTTTCTTGGGAGATTTTTGACTACTTATTCAATTAACTTACGAAGTAGGTCTGTTCATATTTTTTCTTTTTTATAATTCAGTCTTAGTAGATTTGTGTGTTTGTAAGAATTTATCCATTTCCTGTAGGTTATCCAATTTGTTGGCATATTATTTTCCATAATGTTCTCTTGTAATACTTTTTATTTCTGTGACATTAGTTGTAATGTCCCCATGTTCATTCCTGATTTTATTTAGAGTCTTCTTCCTTAGTTTAGCTGGGTTTTTTTTAGTTGTGTTAATGTTTTTATGAATCCAACTCAATTTCATTTACGTATTTTTTTCTATTCTTTTTCTCATTTAAAATTTGTTTTAATGTTTATTTTTGAGAGAGAGAAAGCAAGAGGGGAGGGGCAAAGAGAGAGGGAGACAGAATCCGAAGCATGCTCCAGGCTCTGAGCTGTTAGCACAGAGCCTGACATGGGGCTTGAACCTACAAACTGCAAGATGATGACCTGAGCCAAAGTCAGACGCTTAATGGACTGAACCACCTAGGCATCTTCTCTTCTCATTTTTTTTAAATCTCTGCTCTAATATTTATAATTCCCATCTTCATTAACCTTGGTTGCAGTTCTCTTTCTGTCTAGTTCATTGAGATATAAAATTAGTTGGTTGATTTGAGTCCTTTCTTAAAATGTTTATTTTTGAGAGCAGAAGCAAGGGAGGGGCAGAGAGAGGGGGACAGAGGATCTGAAATGGGCTCTGTGCTGACAGCAGCGAGTCCAATGCAGGACTCGAACTCACGAACTAGAAGATCATGACCTGAACTGAAGTCAGACACTCAACTGACTGAGCCACTCAGGTGCCCCTGTTTGTGTTTATTTTTCAAGTAGCCAAATATAAATATTTTAATTTTTATTTATTTTTTAATTTCTTTCAACATTTCAAGTTTTCATTTAAATTCTAGTTAGTTAACATATAGTGTAATATAAGTTCCAGGAGTAAAATTTAGTGATTCATCACTTACATGTAACAAGCAGTACTCATCACAATGACTGCTGTCCTTAATACACATTACCTGTTTAGCCATCCCTGCCCACCTCCCCTCCAGCAACCTCCAGTTTGTTCTCTATACTTAAGAGTCTCTTATGGTTTTCTCCCTTTTTTTTATTTAAAAAATTTTTTTTTAACATTTATTTATTTTTGAGAGACAGAGAGATAGAACATGAGCAGGGGAGGGGCAGAGAGAGAGAGGGAGACACAGAATCCGAAGCAGGCTCCAGACTCTGAGCTGTTAGCACCGAGCCCGATGCGGGGCTTGAACTCAGGAACCGTGGGATCATGACCTGAGCTGAAGTTGGATACTCAACCGACTGAGCCACCCAGGCGCCCCTCCCCTTTTTAAAAAAAATTTTGCCCACGTTGGTCTGTTTTGTTTCTTAAATTCCATAGATGAGTGAAATCATATAGGGTATTTGTCTGTCTCTGACTTATTTCACTTAGATTACATTCTAGCTTCATCCACGTTGTTGTAAATGGCAAGGTTTCATTATTTTTGAGGGCTGAGTAATATTCCGTTGTACATATATACCATAGCTTCTTTATCCATTCATCAATCACTAGACATTTGGACTCTTTCCATAATTTGGCTATTGTTGATAATGCCTCTGTAAACATCAGGGTGTATATGCCCCTTTGAATCAGTATTTTTATATCCTTTGGGTAAATACTTAGGGTATGGATCTTAGGGTACTTCTGTTTTTAACTTTTTGAGGAACATCAATACTGTTTTCCAGAGTGTCTACACCAGTTTGAATTCTCATCTACAGTGTACGATGGTTCCCCTTTCTCTGCATCCTCATCAACACTTGCTGTTTCTTGTGTTGTTAATTTTAGTCATTCTGGCAGGTGTGAGGTTGTATCTCAATGTAGTTTTCATTTGTATTCCCCTGATGATGAGTGATGTTGAGCATCTTTTCATGTGTCAGTTAGCCATCTATGTCTTCTTTGGAAGAATGTCTATTCATGTTTTCTGCCCAGTAACTGGGTTATTTGTTTTTTGGGTATTGAGTTTTATAAGTTTTGAATATGTTTTAGAAACTAACCAATTATCAGATATGTCATTTGCAAATATCTTCTCCCATTCTGAAGGTCGTCTTACTTTGTTGATTGTTTCCTTTGCTGTGTAGAAACATTTTATTTTGATAAAGTCCCAATAGTTCATTTTTGCTTTTGTTTCCCTTGCCTCAGGCGATATGTCTACTAAGGAGCTGCTGAGGCTGAGGTCATGGAGTTGCTGAGGCTGAGGTCAAAGAGGTTGCTTCCTGTATTCTCTTCTAGAATTTTGGATGGCTTCCTGTCTCACATTTAGGTCTTGTGTCCATTTTGAATTTATTTTTGTGAATGGTGTCAGAAAGTGGTCCAGTTTCATTCTTCTGCATGTTGCTATCCAGTTTTCCCAGCACCATTTGTTGAAGAGATTGTCTTTTGTCCATTGGATATTCCTTCCTGCTCTTTCGAGATTAATTAACCATATAGTTGTGTGTCCATTTCTGGGTTTTCTTTTGAGTTCCATTGATCTATGTGTCTGGGTTTGGGCCAGTACCGTACTGTCTTGGTGACTACAGCTTTGTAATATAGCTTGACATCTGGGATTTTGATGCCTCCAGCTTTGCTTTTCTTTTTCAAGATTACTTTATCTATTCATGGTCTTCTGTGGTTGTATACCAATTTTAGGATTGTTTATTTTAACCCTGTGAAAACTGCTGGTGGTATTTTGATAGGGATTGCACTGAATTTGTAAATCGCTTCGGGTGGTATAGACATTTTAACAATATTTGTTCTTCTAATCCATGAGCATGGAGTATTTTTCCATTTCTTTGTGTCATCATCAGTTACTCTCAAATGTTCTATACTTTTCAGACTACAGATATTTTACCTCTTTGCTTAGGTTTATTCTTAGGTGAATGGGATTTATTCCTTGATTACTTGTTTTGCTTCTTCATTATTGCTGTATAGAAATGTAAAAGGTTTATATACATTGGTTTTGTATACTGTGAGTTTACTGAATTTGTTTATCAGTTCTAACAATTGTTTGGTGGAGTCTTTTGGGTTTTCTACATGGAGTATCATATCATCTGCAAATAGTGAAAGTTTGACTTCTTCCTTCTCAATTTGAATGTCTTTTATTTGTTTCTTTTGTCTGATTGCTGAGGCTAGGACTTCCAGTACTGTTCCTGAGCCTGGAGGACAAGCTCTTAGTTTTTTCCCATTTGGGATGATATTAGCTTTGATTCTTCCCTATATGGTCTTATTGTTTTTAAATATTTATTTGTTTTTGAGAGAGAGAGAGAGAGAGCACAAGTGGGGGAGGGGCAGAGAGAGGGAGACACAGAATCCAAAGGAGCTCCAGGCTCTAAGCTGTCAGCACAGAGCCCAATGCAGGGCTTGAAATCATGAACTGTGAGATCATGACCTGAGCCAGAGTTGGCACTCAACTGACGGAGCTACCCAGGCGTCCCATTCCCTCTATGGTCTTATGACATTGAAGTATGTTCTCTCTGTCCCTACTTTGTTGAGGATTTTTATTAAGAATGGATGCTGTTCTTTATCAAATGGTTTTTCTGCATCTACTGAATCATATGGTTGTTGTCCTTTCTTTTATTAATGTGGTGTATCACCTTGATTGATTTGTGAATATTGAACCACCTCTGCATCCCAGGAATAAATTCCACTTGATCATAGTGCAGGATTTTTTTAATGTAGTGTTGGATTTGATTTGTTAATATCTTGTTGATAAGTTTGCATCATTGTTCATCAGGGATATTGGCCTATAATTACTTTTTGTGGTGTCTTTGGCTGGTTTTGGAATCAAGATAATGCTGGCCTCGTAGAATGGGTTTGGAAGTTTTCCTTCCATTTTTATTTTTGGAATAGTTTGAGAAGAGTAAGTATTCACTTAAATTTAAATGTTTGATAGAATTTGTGCAGCTTTCTTGCCCTGGACTTCTGTTTGTTGGGTAATTCCTAATCACTGATTCACTGTTTTTGCTGGTTATCAGTCTGTTCAAGTATTCTTTTTTTAAAATTTTTTTAGTGTTTATTTTTGAGAGAGAGAGACAGAGACAGACAGAGCACGAGTCGAGGAGGGGCAGAGAGAGAGAGGGAGCCACAGAATCTGAAATAGGCTCCAGGCTCTGAGCTGTCAGCACAGAGCCGGATGTGGGGCTCGAACTCACAAACCACTCAAACTCACAAACTGCCTGAGTCTAAGTCAGATGCTTAACTGACTGAGTCACCCAGGCACTCCCCTTTTTTAAATTTTTTTTGATGTTTATTTATTTTTAAGAGAGATAGTACGAGCGGAGGAGGAGCAGAAGAGAGAGTCAAGTGTTCTATTTCTTCCTGTATCAGTTTTGGTGGCATATGTTTCTAGGAATTTATCCATTTCTCCCACGTTGCACAAGTTGTTGGCATACAATTTTTCATAATATTTTCTTATAATTGCTTGTATTTCTGTGGCATTGTTCGTGATCTCTCTTCTCTCATTGGTAATTTTATTCATTTGAATCCTTTCTCTTTTCCTTTTGATAAGTTCGGGTAGGGGGTTATCAATTTTATTAATGCTTTCAAAGAACCAGCTCCTAGTTTCATTGATCTGTTCTACTTTTTTTCTTGTTTGCATATCATTTATTTCTGCTCTAATATTTGTTATTTCCCTTCTGCTGGATTTAGCCTTCATTAGCTGTTTCTTTTCTAGCTCCTTTAGGTGTAAGGTTAGGTTGTGTATTTGAGATGTGCTTCCTTCTTGAAGTGCTTTTCCTTTATTTCATAGGTTTTGAACTTACATGTTTTCATTTTCATTTGTTTCCATCTATTCTTTTATTTCATCCTTTATTTCCTGTTTGACTCATTCATTGTTTAGTAGCATGTTGTTTAGCCTCTATATATTTCTGGTCTTGCCAAGTTTTTTCTTGTGTTTGACTTCAAGTTTCATGGTGTTATAGGCAGATAGCATTCCTGGAATGATTTGAATCTTTTTGTACTTGTTGAGGCATGATTTGTGACCTAGTATTTGACCTATCCTGGAAAATGTTCTATGTGTACTTTAAAAGAATGTGCATTCTGCTGCTTTAGGATGAAATGTTCTGAATATATCTGTGAAGTCCATCTGATGCAGTGTGTCATTCAAAGAGATTTTTTCCCTGTTGATTTTCTGCTTAGATGATCTGTCCATTGATGTGAATAGGGTGTTAATGTCCCCTACTAGTATTATATTATTATTAACATGTTGCTTTATGGTTTTTTGGTAGATAAATTCTCTGTTTTGGTGCTCCCAAGTTGGGGCATAAATATTTAAAATTGTTAGAACTTGTTGGGTTGTCGACTTCATTATGATATAGTGGCCTTCTTCATCTCTTGTTGCAGTCTTTAGTTTAAAATCTATATTTTCTGTTATAAGTATTTCTACTCCAGCTTCGTTTTGACATCCGTTAGGATGATAAATCTTTCTTCATCCCCTCACTTTTAATCTCCAGGTGTCTTTAGGTCTAAAATGAGTCTCTTGTAGGCAACTTTAGAAGGGTCTTGTTTTTTTTATCCATTCTGACACCCTATATGTTTTGGTTGGATCCTTTATTCCATTTATAGAGTAATCTTAAATAGATAATAATTTAGTATCATTTTATTACTTGTTTTGTCATTGTTTCTGGAGACTTCCTGTTACTTTCAATTCTTTGTATCTTTTGGTCTCTCTTTCCCACTGAAAGAGTCCTCTTTTATAAAAAAAAAACAAACTGTTTTTATTCATTTATTTTGAAAGACAGAGTGAGTGAACACAATGGGGGAGAGACAGAGAGAAGGAGAAAGAGAATCTCAGGCAGGCTCTGTGCCATCAGCGCAGAGCATGATGTGGGGCTTGAACCCAAGAGATCATGACCTGAGCCAAGATCAGGAGTCAGAGGCTTAACCGTTGAATATATCATTCCACTCCTTTCTGACCTGCCATGTTTCTCATATTTCTGTGGATAGACCCGCTGCTAACCTTGTTTCTCTTCCATTGTAAGTTAGGGATTGCTTTTTCCTTGCTGTGTTTAGGATTTTTTTCCCTTATCTCTGTATTTTGCAAAATTTACTATGACATGCCTTGGTGTTGGCCTGCTTTTGTTGATTTTGATGGGAGTTCTCTGTATCTCCTGGATTTTGTTGTCTTCCCCCAGATTTGGTGGTATTCCCAAGATTAGGAAAGTTTTCAGCTTAATTTGCTCAAATGTACTTCGGGCCCTTATTTAGGGTCTTCTAGGACTCCTGTGATTCGAGTGCTTTTATGACTTACGGAGTTGCTGACTTTCTAAGTCTGCATTCATTATCCAGTATTTTTCTTTTCCCTCTTCTCTTCAGCTTCCTTATTTTCTATAATTTTGTTTTCTATATCATTTATCCATTCCTCTGCTTCTTCCATCCTTGTCATTACATTCAGTGGCAAGTTTCACATCTTGTTTATAGCATTTTTTATTTTTTACCTACTTACTTTTTAGATCTTTTATCTCTCTGCAGTAGGGGACTCCCTGTTGCCTTAGTGCTTTTCTCAAGCCCAAGGATCATTATGATTGTTGTTTTAAATTCTGGATCAGGCATATTACTCATATCTTTTTCAATTAGATCCATGGCCGTGACCTTTTCTTGTTTGTTTTTTTTTTTTTACTTTTGGATGAATTCTTCCATCTTGGTATTTTGTCTAGGTCTCTCTCCTTTTCTCTGTGTTAGGAAAGCCTGCTATGTGTCCTGCTCCTGATAGTAATGCCTTTATGAAGACAAGCTCATATACTGTCCAGGACGTGGCACTTCAAAAAGTGTTTCTGGTGTATGCAGTGTGCACGCTTCTGCTGTGTTTTGGCTACTCTTTCTGTCGGGTCAGTCCTGTGTAGAGCTTCTCTTTTCCTGTCATTGGGAGTGTGTGGACCTTATCCAGAGTGTGGCATATTTTAACTATGTGTGCTCTGGTCTGCTGGTTAATATAGGCCAGATCCTATTTCCACTAGAGATAGAACTTTGCAACACTGTATGGTCAATAAACCTGGTACTTGTGGGGGATTTGTGCTGGTCTTTTGGGAGAGGGGCCCACTGTTCTGATTCTTGGGTGCACTTGCCCTTGTACAGAAGCACCTGCAGAGCACAGGATGGGTGGGGCTTAATGTAAGCAGCTAAGGCCTCCACTCTTGGTGCTGTTATGCTCACTGAAGTCAGTCTGTGCTGATGCGTGGGCGAGAAAAATGGCACCAGCCCTCTCCCTCATACTCAGAGGGGTAGTCTGTACCTGCCGCTGCCTGGGAAGCTTTCAAGAAAGAATGAGCAACCTCTCGTTGTGTGTCCCCGGTGTCCCTCAGATCCCCGTCTTCACCCTGTCTGTCTGTACCATCTGCCTACCTGACAGCACAGTGCACCTGTATTTTATCTTAATAATGCTGATTGAGTTTTACAACTCCAGACTTTAGGGACCCGGTGCAGTGCAGACCTGTGCTCGTCCTCTCAGTGAAGAGTCTTGCTGTGCTGGGGCAGGTGTGCATTTTTCCCAGACCGGCAGTTGCACCAACACACAGGACCTTGGACTTTAAAGTGCAGTAAAAAGCCAGTGCCCTGGTTTGCTGCCATCAGCAGGTGTCTCTGCCTCTATGCTGAAGAACAGGGCAGCAGGGCAGCTCAATGTCACCTGCTTTCTCTTTTGTCCCCTGAGAGTTTCCAAGGGGACAAAAGTCCATCTTTCCAAGATGCACTCCAAGGAGGGGAAACTGTCTTGTGTCCCAGGGAATCCTCAGATTGGATTGTGCTATCCACTCCCAGGCCTCTACCCTCCTTCTCCACAGGAGCACAACTATGCTTGCCAGGCTTCACAGCAACTATGCCTGCCAGGCTCCACAGCAACTGTGGTGTGGAATTCTAATACTCCTTTTTTTGAGCTCTGCTGGTTGTAAAAACTCATGATAATTTCCCCCTCTCTTTTTCCCAGTGTGTGATTTTGGGGAAATGTTTTTCTTGTGCAATCCCCTGTATGCTCTGCTCTCTCTTCTTCCCTCCCTCTCTCCACTCTCCTCCATCCTCTCTCCTCCATCCTCTCTCCATGATCAGGACTGTCTTCCCTCTGCAGGAACCTTGATCCTTTCCTCCCCCAAATCACCTCTCTGCACTTACTACCTTCCACGACGTGGCCTCTTCTTTCCCTCTGGTTGTGCAGTTTGTTCTCTCAGTCCTCAGATCAATTTTTGGATGTTCAAAATGATTTGATATTTCTAGCTGTGTTTGAAGGATGAGGCACACAGAGTCTTCCTACTACTCTACCATCTTCTGATGTGCTATCATTCTATTTAATTTCACTATGTTTACCATTTTTATCCCTCATATCTTGCCTTTTTCAGGTTTAGTTGATTAATTTGGTGTTCCATGGTTATTCACTTCTCATTTCATTTTGTGGATATTTTCTTTCTTTTTTTAAATTTTTTAACGTTTATTTATTTTTGAGAGACAGAGAGAGGCAGAGTACAAGCTGGGGAGGGACAGAGACAGAGGGAGACACAGAATCTGAAGCAGGCTCCAGGCTCTGTGCTGACAGCTCAGAGCCTGATGTGGGACTCAAACCCACAAACTGTGAGATCATGACCTGAGCTGAAGTCAGATGCTTAACTGACTGAGCCACCTAGGAGCCCCCATTTTGTGGATATTTTCTTAGAAATTACTGTTTACTATAGGGATTAGAATAATATTCTACATTTATAACAATCTAGTTTGAATTAATACCAATTTAATGATAACATAAAGAAAATGCTGCTGCTATATAGGTGGATTCTCCCCCCCACCCTGTACATTGTTATCATATATTACATCTTTATACATTGTTACCCTTACCATGGATTTATAAATATTTTTACATGTTTATCTTCTGTGTTATGTGGGAAATAAAACTTGGAGTTATTGTCCAAAAATACAATAATGTTAACTTTAATATTTACCTGTGTAGTTACCTTTAACTTTTAACTTTTATTTCTTTATATATCTTTGAGATAGTGTCTCGTGTTCTTTTCCTTGCATTTCCTTTAGTATTTCTTATATTTCTTTATATGTCTTTGAGATAGTGTCTCGTGTTCTTTTCCTTGTATTTCCTTTAGTATTTCTTGTAAGACAGGTTGACTACCTACAAATAGTCTCTGATAAATTTGGTTCTAGCAGTTTCTGGTTGTTTTCACTGTTTCTATTGAGGAATGGGTATTTCAAGCTCTCTACTCTGCCATTTTGCAATCATTTCATTAGCTAAGACACTATAACCTAAGTTAATTATTCTGTTTACTTTTCTGTGAGTTTATTTAGCTTGTGATATTTAAAGTCACCTGTATCTTAGGGGTGCGAGGATGGGAAAAATGGGTGAAGGGGAGTGGGAGATAAAGGCTTTCAGTTATAGAAAGAACAAGTCATGGGTAGAAGAGGGCCATCTACAGGACCATGCTGGCTCCTTGCTATAGAACTTCTAGCCTTTCTGGGAAGATAGCACTGTAGGGAGTACCCTGAGATCACTTTATCTCATAGTGACACTGAGATAACAGCCACAACAGTGCAACTTACTCTGAAAATGATCTGAAGCCTGGCAGACATCTGGTTTGACTGCTGACATCCCCAGTTACAAGCCCATGGCAGCCCCAGACTGGACCCATAATAGCGAAGGGACCAAATCCTTCCCTGTGCGTTTACAGCAGGCAAAGTGAGCATTGCAGCCAACTCTACTGAAGGCATACATGTTGGCTCAGCCACCATAGAGCACATGCAACCCACATAGGAAACACCCCTGAAGTGTTTGATTCTGATGAATAGCGGGCATTGTGCTTCAAGATACCACAGGACCTGTTCTTCATAAGACTACTTCATATGACTTCTTATGAAGTCTTCATAAGATCACTTTAAAGATCAGCAAACATACCTGACTTACCTAATACATAGGAACAAACAGAGAGGCAAATTGAGAAGACAGACGAATATGCATACATGAAAGAGCAGCAAAAACCAAGCAAGAGAGCTAAATGAAACAGATCATCAATATGCTTTATAAAGAATCAAAGTAGTAGTCATAAAGGTATTAATGGACTTGAGAAAAGAATGGAGGATCTCAGTGAGACCTTCAACAAAGAGATAGAAAATATAAAAAAGATTCAATCAGAGATGAAGAACTCAATAACTAACATTAAAAATATACTGATAATCAGGAAAATATAAAAACTACAATGAGATATCATCTCACATCTGTCAAAATGGCTAAAATCAAAGGTACAAGAAACAACAGGTGTCGTTGTAGAGGAATGGGAACCCTCTTACACTGTTGATGAGAATGCAGACTGGTGCAGTCACTGTAGAGACAGTATGGAGATTCTTCAAAATGTTAAAAATAGAACTACCTTATGATCCAGCAGCTGCACTACTAGGTGTTTACCCAAAGGATACAAAAATACTGATTTGAAGGGATGCACACACCCTGATGTTTATACTAGCATTATATATAAGAGCCAAATTATGGAAACAGCCCAAGTGTCCATCAACTGGTGAATGGATAAAGAAGTGAGGATACCTCTCTCTATATCTTTATATATATCTATGAAATATTACTCAGCTATAAAAAAGAATGAAGTCTTGGCATTTGCGATGATATGGATAGATCTAGAGAGTACATTGCTAAGCAAAATAACTCTGAGAAAGACAAATACCATATGATTTCACTCAGGTGGAATTTAAGAAACAAAACAAACAAGCACAGGGAAAAAACTAAAAAAATGGACTTTTAGCTCTAGAGAACAAATTGATAGTTACCAGAGGGTTGGGGGGATGGGTTAAATAGCTATGGGGATTAAGGAGTGCACTTGTTGTAGTGAGCACTGAGTATTGTCTGATAGTATGGAATCACTAAATTATACACCTGAAACTAATGTTACATTATATGTTAACTAACTGAAAGTTCACCAGAGGGAATCTACTAAGTAGTAGAGTATAGAGTATGCAGAACTCATACAGATGCCCAACAGACAACATGAAATGATGCTCAACATCACTAATTATCAGGAAAATACAAATCAAAAGCACCATGAAATATCACCATAAACCCATCAGAATGGCTAAAATAAAAAAGACAAGAAATAGTAAGTGTTGCCAAGGGTATGGAGAAAAACGAAGCCTGTGCGCTGTTGGTAGGAATGCATATTGGTGCATCCAATGTGGAAAATAGTATGGAGATTCCTCAAAAGGTTAAACAGAATTACCAAATTGTTCATTAATTCCACTACTGGATATTTACCCATGGAAAACAAAACAAAACTAGTTCGAAAAGCATATCTCTATGCTTATTGCAATATAGCCAATATATGTAAAGAACCTAAGTGTCCATTGATAGATTAATGGATAAAGAAGTGGTGTGTATATATAATAGAATATTACTTTGCCAGAAACAGATGAAATCTTGCTATTTGCAAAAACATGGATGGACCTAGAGGATGTAATGCTAAGACAAGTAAGTCATTCAAAGACAAATACCATATGATTTTACTTATATGTGGAATTTAAGAAACAAAACAGATGAATATATGGGAGGGGGAAAAGAGGGGAACAAACCATAAGAGACTCTTAACAATAGAGAATAAATTGAGGATTGATAGAGGGAAGTGGGTGGGGGATGGGTTACATGGGGGATGGGTATTAAGGAGGGCACTTGGTATGATGAGCATTGGGTATTGTATGTAAGTGATGAACCATTGAATTCTACTTTTGAAACCAAATGGCACTGTATGTTGACTAACTAGAATATAAATATAAAAATTTGAAGAAAAAATATCTTCAGGAACACTGAGTAATAATAGAATTATTTAATTATTAGAGCATACACCTAAAAGTAACATTACACTGTATATTAATTAGACTTCAATTAAGCATTTATATCTTAAAAAACTAAGTCATGGGGATAAAAGGTAGAACATAGGGAATGTAATGAATGGTATTGTAATAGCATTGTATGGTGAGTGATGGTAGCTACACTTGTGAGCATAGCATAATGTATAGACTTGTGGAATCACTGTTGTACACCTGAAACTAATGTAACAATGTGTGTTCACTATACTTCAATAAAAATCAAAGAAAATTGAGTTCCCTATATCTGAGCCCTCACCATATCAATGTTTATTAATCTTTTCACATTAATATTCATAATTTAATAATTTAGGTTGGCACATATGATAGAAGAACTCTGAAAAGCAAGTGAGAACATTGTTTTAGAGCTGGTGTGATTTTAGTGTTTAGTCAGAACACACTGTCTTTATATATTTAATTTTATTACATTGGCTGAGAACATGTATAATTATATAACATAGCTTTTAGTGAGTTTACTTTGAATTTTGATTTATTAACATGTGAAACTGCATAAGAACTTTATTTAAGAGTTATACTTTATAAAATAAAATTGTAGTGAATAATGGACAGATTTCAGTGATAGCCCTGTGGGAAGGCCAAATATTGTATTCTATCCAAATTTCATTTAAGTAAGCTTTATTTACTTTTGGATGACATTTGAATTTGCAGTTAACTAATGCTTTAATTGCCAGCAAAGGCAGTTGCTTTTTTAAGTACACAAAGCAATTACACATGAGTCATAGATTCATCGGATGTTAGCATTTAAATAGACTCTGGGAGTAATCTACTCTATTTTGCTAATCTTACAGGTGAGAAACTGAATAATGATATGCCCAGTAGCAAAGAGATACTGAATGAATCACAATTAGAGTCAAGATCTCCTAACTTCTAGTAGAATGTTTGTCTGTCTACATCATTTTGGACTTTTTTTATTCAGTTGATTTCAAATTACTTTTATTTTGTATAGTTAATCCTTGCTCAACTCTTCCTGGGATTCTAATATAAGCACTATTGTTAGAGAAAAATTGAGAAAGAAATCTGGGTTATCAATGAAGCTGTCATTCTCTATTTTTTGGGCTTCTGTATCATCAGGATATTCAAAACCAACTGAAAAATTGAGCAAATTTTGTCCATTCTGATACCCTATGTCTTTTAGTTGGCGCATTTAATCCATTT
>NC_064817.1:57903543-58017013 GCF_023721935.1 Panthera uncia | reverse complement strand
TCAGAATGGATAAAAAAACAAGACCCATCTATTTGCTGTCTACAAGAGACTCATTTTAGATCTGAGGACACCTTTAGATTGAGAGTGAGGGGATGGAGAACTATTTATCATGCTACTGGAAGCCAAAAGAAAGCTGGAGTAGCCATACTTATATCAGACAAACTAGACTTTAAAGGCTGTAACAAGAGATGAAGACGGGCATTATATAATAATCACAGGGTCTATCCATCAGGAAGAGCTAACAATTATAAACATCTACGCGCCGAATACCGGAGCCCCCAAATATATAAAACAATTACTCATAAACATAAGCAACCTTATTGATAAGAATGTGGTCGTTGCAGGGGACTTTAACACCCCACTTCCAGAAATGGATAGATCATCTAGACACAGGGTCAATAAAGAAACAAGGGCCCTGAATGATACATTGGATCAGATGGACTTGACAGATATATTTAGAACTCTGCACCCCAAAGCAACAGAATATACTTTCTTCTCGAGTGCACATGGAACATTCTCCAAGATAGATCATATACTGGGTCACAAAACAGCCCTTCATAAGTTTACAAGAATTGAAATTATACCATGTATACTTTCAGACCACAATGCTATGAAGCTTGAAATCAACCACAGGAAAAAGTCTGGAAAACCTCCAAAAGCATGGAGGTTAAAGAACACCCTACTAACGAATGAGTGGGTCAACCAGGCAATTAGAGAAGAAATTAAAAAATATATGGATACAACGAAAATGAAAATACAACAATCCAAATGCTTTGGGACGCAGCGAAGGCAGTCCTGAGAGGAAAATACATTGCAATCCAGGCCTATCTCAAGAAACAAGAAAAATCCCAAATACAAAATCTAACAGCACACCTAAAGGAAATAGAAGCAGAACAGCAAAGGCAGCCTAAACCCAGCAGAAGAAGAGAAATAATAAAGATCAGAGCAGAAATAACAATATAGAATCTAAAAAAACGGTAGAGCAGATCAACGAAACCAAGAGTTGGTTTTTTGAAAAAATAAACAAAATTGACAAAGCTCTAGCCAGGCTTCTCAAAAAGAAAAGGGAGATGACCCAAATAGATAAAATCATGAATGAAAATGGAATGATTACAACCAATCCCTCAGAGATACAAACAATTATCAGGGAATACTATGAAAAATTATATGCCAACAAATTGGACAACCTGGAAGAAATGGACAAATTCCTAAACACCCACACTCTTCCAGAACTCAATCAGGAGGAAATAGAAAGCTTGAACAGACCCATAACCAGCGAAGAAATTGAATCGGTTATCAAAAATCTCCCAACAAATAAGAGTCCAGGACCAGATGGCTTCCCAGGGGAGTTCTACCAGACGTTTAAAGCAGAGATAATACCTATCCTTCTCAAGCTATACCAAGAAATAGAAAGGGAAGGAAAACTTCCAGACTCATTCTATGAAGCCAGTATTCCTTTGATTCCTAAACCAGACAGAGACCCAGTAAAAAAAGAGAACTACAGGCCAATATCCCTGATGAATATGGATGCAAAAATTCTCAATAAGATAGTAGCAAATCGAATTCAATGGCATATAAAAAGAATTATTCACCATGATCAAATGGGATTCATTCCTGGGATGCAGGGCTGGTTCAACATTCGCAAATCGATCAACGTGATACATCACATTAACAAAAAAAAAAGATAAGAACCATATGATCCTGTCAATCGATGCAGAAAAGGCCTTTGACAAAATCCAGCACCCTTTCTTAATAAGAGACTCCATTCAGACCTAAATATATACAGATTGATAGTGAAGGTATGGAAAAAGTTTATCATGCAAATGGAAGTGAAAAGAAAGCTGGGGTAGCAGTATTTACAAAATACACTTTAAAATAAAGAGGGTAACAAAATACAAAGTAGGACACTACATAATAATAAAAGGAATAATCCAGAATGAGAAATCAACAATTATAAATACCTATGCAACCAACATGGGAGCACCTAAATATATAAAGCAACTGGTCTAAGACATAAAGGAAGAAATTGATAGTAATATAATAATAGTAGGGAGCATTAACACCCGACTTACATCAATGGATAGATCATCCAGTCAGAAAATCAACAAGAAAATAGTAAATTTCAATGACATTTTAGATCAGATGGATGTAACAGCTGTATACAGGAGAATAGAGGAAATCTCTTAATATTATTTACTCTGAAAGTTCTTCCTTTTTTTCTCTTCTGTAGATCCCAGAGTCATTAAGACATACTACATGGCAGAGACTGGGAAAAGGCAACTTAAGACAGATACTACATGTTACCAGGGTAAGATTAAGCAGATACTTCTACATATAACTCAGAAAAGTGTGCATTTCTTTCAGCATTTTCAAATGTATACTATATATTTTGTATTTCTCAATTCCTCTTTTTATTTTTTTCTAAATAGAAAGATGAATAAGAAATTATGTTTTTGCTCCTAGAAATAGGGATAGATATCTTGATTATTTTTTCACTCCTGGAAAGATCTATCAGAATCTCTTGAGATCAGTGCCAGCTACAGTAACATTTTCAGAATTATTTTATAAATGTAATATCAGCTTGTTGACCTTAAAATTATCCTGGTAATTTGTATCTGATGTATGGAATGCTATAAGATTTTCAAATGAGTGAAAGCCCTTTACCTTAGAAGATGTTCAGGGACTCTATGCTTATTAGAGCCTGATGCTTAGTTTACTTGTTGATAAACGTTATTTTTCATTGTTAATATAAGTGAAAGACAACTTCAAAATTTCTCAGTGTTCTGAAATTATACAGGCAATTCTCCAAGATGGGAAAGGTTGGAAAATTAGAAGACAGTCTAAACCCTGAGTACTACGTTTATTATTTCTAACAGTTATTTGCCTTTAAAGTACAAGGCATTGTTCTAATTTATGCAGAGGCTATAAAAGTGAATAACATTTCAAACTTTTGCTTTGTTGAGAACTTATTATCTTCTGTGGTATTCATCAGAGTGCTTGATATAATTTGTTACCCAGTCTTTTAGATGGAAAAAAATGTCACAGAGACATTATCACACTAAAATTTGTATTTTGATGTTTTCCCTTTAAAAATGCTTTAAGATTGTTGATCCAAGAATCAGTAACCCATTTATGGCAATTATATTTTTTGTTCTCAACTGGTGCAAATAGGAAGACACTTTTGGTTTTTGTGATTCCATTTTCATAGCTTGACCCAAAAGCTCATACTATTAGGATTTAGCACTGATACACATTTGTGTTTGTAAAGTACTGTGTCCTTCATTAATTCATTAATTATTATTATGGCTACTGAAGAAGCATTATTATACATTATTATATGTATTCATTTCATTATGTTTTAACTGAGGAAAACTTTAAATATTAGCAATTTAAATTTTGAGTCTAATCTTTACTGTCTTAGTAACTTTATATTTCTCAAATAATTTAACTTATATATTTCTCTAACCTAAGAATCATTCTTAAGACCTATTTTAGAAATTTGTAGTAGGCAAGATGTTTCATACTTTCAAGGCTAGTTGAGAGATTTATAGATAGCTCTGTTTTATAAGCTAATCCATTAAGCATTGAAAACTACCCTGCCCACATACAAGACACTGTGGTATAAACCATGGGAGATACAAGGATAAAAGAGACTGGCTTAATTTCAAGAACCTTACCATGTAATAGGAAAGACACAACACGCATGCATATTACTATAGCATAAGATAGACAGTAAGCATTAAAAATACATATATAGGGACACCTGGGTGGCTCAGTTGGTTAAGTGTCCAACTTCAGCTCAGGTCATGGTCTCACAGTCCATGAGTACAAGCCCCATGTCAGGCTCTGTGCTGTCAGTTCAAAGCCTTGAGCCTGCTTCAGATTCTGTGTCTCCCTCTCTCTCTACCCCTGCCCCACTCATGTTCTGTCTCTATCAAAAAATGAATAAACGTTAAAAAAAATTTTTTTTAAATACTCATGTATGTATATATATATATATATATATATATATATATGTATATATATCTACACACATATATATATGAGAAAGAATAAGGAAAAGAATCAGTTATATAAAATGAACTATATTAAATTATAAAGCAAAAATGTATACATGTGGAAAACAAGTGGGATATAATTAGTTAACCCTAGGATATTCTTTGCCAATGATAAGAGTAACAGATTACATAGTACTATGGTAGCAAATGACAATAAGAAAGCTGGTATAAATCAAATAGAAGTGTAATATAAGTCAAAGTTCTTAAACATTCATTTCAAAAGCTCTTTAGAGAAAGTAATTCTGAATGAATATTAGTTATATTTCAGTATCTTTGTGTAAGTGTATTGTAAGCTAATCGTGAAGGTGTTTTGCTTTGTTATGCTAGGTTAAAAGCTATGCCTATGAATTTGTATGTGATACATTCATTAGATTAGGCTAAGTCAGAGTTTTAAAGATCTGAAATTCTGTAATAGCTAATGGATGACTTGGTATCATCTTCAACTAGGCTCTCCAGGCATGGCCACTGATAGAAAAGAGGACATGTTGGCATGGTCATGCAGGAGGAGGACTCCACACAGACCCAAAAGAAGGGGTAAGAGTGAATAACAAGTAACTACAAATTCTTATACATACTGTATTTGCACAGAATGCACGCACGCGCACACACACACACACACACACATTCAAGATTATTATCTTCCAGAGTATTTTGATTGACTCTTATTACCACAGGTTTTCTAATGCAAAACGTTATGAATTGACCATGGTTATATGGCTGAGACTTTCTTGGGCTTAAAACAAACAAAAAATATCATGATTGACTAAAAAAAGAAAAAAGTTATCAACCTAAATATTTTATTTATTCACTTAAAATAGCATTGGTTGATGTTATTTGTTATATAATCCAGCCTTATAAATAAATAGGTAAATTAGATTTAGCACTTAGAAGCAATTTGTGTGTGTGTGTGTGTGTGTGTGTGTGTGTGTATGTGTATGTGTTGTGGTTAACATTTCCCCTTCTGTACACTTAGTTTAGAAAGATCCTAGAATGTCCCCTAGCTTCCTGATAAATCTTCCATCTACCTGTTCCATTCATTTAATTATCCATATTCTTTTTTTCATATTTTTTTAAAGTTCTTATTTTAATTCCAGTTAGTTAATATACAGTGTTATATTATTTTCAGGTATATAATACAGTAATTCAGCATTTCCATATATCACTCAGTGCTCAGCACAACAAACAAGTGTACTCCTTAATCCCTCCCCATCACCTATTTAACCCATTCCCCACCCCCTTCCATCTGGTAACCATCAGATTGTTCTCTGTAATTAAGAGTCTGTTTCCTCTTTTGTCTCTCTCTATTGTTTTCCCCTTTGCTTGTTTGTTTTGTTTCTTAAATTTCTACGTATGAATTAAATCATATGGGTATTTGTCTTTCTCTGATTCACTCATTTTGCTAAGCAGTATACTCTCAGGTTCCATCCATGTTGTTACAAATGGCAAGACTTCATTCTTTTTGATGGCTGAATAATATTCCAGTGTGTGTGTGTATTCATCAATCAGTGGACACTTGGGTTGCTTCCATATCTTGGCTATTGTAAATAATGCTGCTATGAACATAGGGGTGCATGTATCCCTTTGAATTAGATTCTTGTATTCTTTGTGTAAATACCCACTTGTGTGATTGCTGGATCTTAAGGTAGTTCTATTTTTAACTTTTTGAGGAACCTCCATACTGTTTTCCACAGTGGGCTGCACCACTTGGATGTTCTTAACACTACTAACAAAAATAATAATGCTGCTCAGGAGGTATTTAAATCATCTGTTTATCCAATCTCTGTAGTAAAGGGGATTATGGAAAAACAGTGGTGGTTTCAGTATTTGAAAGCTCTTGTTTTTTTTTTTTAAAACGTTTATTTATTTTTGAGACAGAGAGAGACAGAGCATGAACAGGGGAGGGGCAGAGAGAGAGGGAGACACAGAATCTGAAACAGGCTCCAGGCTCTGAGCTGTCAGCACAGAGCCCGACGCGGGGCTCGAACTCACGGACCGTGAGATCATGACCCGAGCCAAAGTTGGACGCTTAACCGACCAAGCCACCCAGGCACCCCTGGAAGCTCTTGTTTTTAAAATGGATAAATTAGAGGGTTGATGGGGGTTGGAGGGAGGGCAAAGTGGGTGATGGGCATTGAGAAGGGCACCTGTTGGGATGAGCACTGGGTGTTGTATGGAAACCAATTTGACAATAAATTTCATATTAAAAAATAGAGAAATTAACAAATTATTTGTTTTATAATAGAATCTTCAGATTTTTGAAGAATTTTGGTGCTATACTCCTGCATTTAACCTTTTATAATGTGCTTCTTTTGAAGAATGAGTTAGTTTACTAATTAGTTAATTCTGTGCTGATAATAACATGAGTAATGAAGAACTTAAAATAAGGACTACTTTCCAGACTTTGCTTGACATACTCTTTTTTTATGTTTGAAGCAGATCCTCATTGGATATAGTCAGAAGCTAGTAGTATTACAAGAGAGATTAACATGTACTAGAGCAATCAGAGAGCTTTGGTATAAAACTTGATATAATCAGGAGTGGAACAACAGCTTGGAGTATTAAAAAATTGGAGTCCTGGGGAGATAATGGAATAACAATTCTCCAGGCTTGTTCAACTGAATGGACACTTAGACCAATGGACAAGAATACTTGGATGACATGGAGAGGCTGTTTTCTAGCTCTGATTTTATACATCATCAAGTAGCCTTATGATCTTCATCTCATTTTTCCAATTGACTTCCCTTGGGATAGGGAATTTACTGACTGGCCAATGTGAATATCAGTCAGCTTGTTATTTTTTTATTATACATTATTAAGTTGACTGTTGAGTACAAATATATTTCGTATGTACCATAAGCCATTTTAGGACCTTTTCACTCTAGTATCAGACTAATAGAGTATAGAAAACAAACCTTAAGGTACAGAGAAATTAATAATAATAGAGCTTTTCCTGATAATAGATCTTTCATCTGTTATCTATAAACTTATTGTATACTTATATTCCCAGTAATATTGGAGAAATTCTTCAGTTACCCTCTCAATTTTTCCATTAGACATCTGCTCAACTTGCTTGTCTTTTTGTTGCATCCACACGACTCCTGAAACAGAATGCTAAAGGCACCAGTGACAGTCACAGCAAAGTTTATTGCAATGAGAGGCAAGGCCGACCAATTGGGACCGACACTCTTAACCAGAGTGTGGCCTCGAACAGCCGGGGTACAGAGTTTTTATAGCTGACCACATCATCTCCTCATCACCTGGGAACAGAACAAAGAAATAGTTCCCAGATGGGGGTGGAAACAGTTCAGACCTTCTGCCATTAAGCCGCAACCAGTTGACCTCCTTGACCCTGCCTCTGGCCCACTTTTTCAAAGTTCTCAACATGCCCTTGTCCCAATCCAGTCAAACACCAATCCAGTTGATTTCCCTTGAACTTTTGTTCCCTTGATTGATAGGACAAGGCTGTTATCTCTTAACCTACAGTGTCAAAACAAAGCTGTTATTTCCCAAGGCTACAGGTTAGCCCTACACTGCAATTTAACCCTTACATTTTGACCTAGCTTTTATCAAGCCACTGTTATTTCTAACAGTATTGAAGTAGTGATTGAATTTATTCCTTTAATTGCAGTTACTTACCTTTAGCATGGATTGAAGAGACAGTTCTCTTCTCTGGACAGTTTGCTTATCCATGAAATTGTGGGCATTTCCACATTATTTGCTGCTTAATTGGTTCTTTAGGGAAAAAGCATTCAGTCTGTAGCACACATTTATACAAAACAAATTGCATCCAAAATTTTTAGTATATATTTTATTCTTCCTCACCACAAACTTTGCCCCTAAGTAGTTTCTTTATAAACTAGTCCCTTGATCTAGGATTAGAACATTTCTTGCTATTAGAATTCAGGAATATGATTTTTTTCTTGAAGTAATCTCTACACCCAATGTGGAGCTCGAACTCACAACCCCAAGATCAAGAGTCACATGCTCTACTGACTGAGCCAGCCAGGAACCCCCTGAATTTAGCAATGTCTTTAAAACTAGAATTCTTAGATAAATCCCATATCAGTTAAAGAAAAGGTGATTCTGTTACCTTTATCAAAAGCTCATTTTCTTTTTTCTTACTCTTTTATTTTCTTATGAAAGTCCATTAGGCTACACACCCTTGGAAGCAATGGACTCTTGGTGGAAAAAATTGTTCTTGAATCAGTGCTTGATAACCTTTTCTAGTAAAAGATATGAAGTTACTGACCTGAGAAGCAAAGCATACATGTAGCTTATTAATACACAGTTTTCTTTAATATCTTAAAATTCTACCCAGTGAGTTGCTTCAGATGTGTTTTAATTTTTTTATTTTCCTTTTTGTGCCCTGCTCACATAGTTATTAGCTATAGGTATTCATTTACAGCGCTTATGGCTGTGAGGGACTACATCTCTCCCTCAGGTCACACTACTGAATTTAGCACTGATCCATATAAACAGTTATACCCTATTGAGTCATATGCACCTAATTTTATTTATGCATCTGTTTTTGGCTCACCATGCTGTGATTGTGCTGTTTCAGCTCCCTGTGCACAAGTAGATATTCCTTTCATTATTTCTTTTTGTCTGTCTAGCCTCGTAAGGCTTATGAAGCTCTGTATTAGTACCAAATAAGTAAATATTTAAAAATATTTAAAGATCTGGGGGCACCTGGGTGGCTCAGTTGGTTAAGCGTCCAACTTCGGCTCAGGTCATGATCTCACGGTTTGTGGGTTCAAGCTCCACATCGGGCTCTGTGCTGACAGCTCAGAGCCTGGAGCCTGCTTCTGATTCTGTGTCTCCCTCTCTCTCTGCCCCTCCCCTGCTCACACTGTCTCTCTCTGTCTCTCAAAAATAAATAAATATTAAAAAAATTTAAATATTTAAAGATCTGTCACTTAGATTAAGATGATTTAATAAATCAAATAATAGCTATGCCTTCTGAATATTAATGACAATGTATCCTCATGTGTTTAAGAATAGATAATTTATTAATTGAATAAATATTTATTGAGTGTTGTTTCTGGTATCATCTCTTTTTGTAGCACCTATTTTTTTTATGTTGGCCCACCTTATTTTCAGTTACTTTCATCTCCTCTTTAACAGCTCTCTGATGTTCCTAAGTATTTTCTTCCAAACTCATTTTGTTATCATACAGAAATCTTAGCCCATTTACATTCCTTCTTACATTACTTTTGTGTTTTTTTTTTCTGAATCCAATTGATTTCCTTTAGTATAGCAAGCTAATTCCAGTACGTAGTTGAGACCTCTGTAAAAACTTTTATTCCTCATACTATAACATAGTACTAGTTTTAATGGGGCTTAAAATGTCAGTTCCATATTTTAAATTTGAGGCTATTTATATTTAGCTTTAGCAAGAAGGCAGCATTGTATATATTGTTATTTAGCAAACAGGAAAGTAGATTCACTCCTACTTTTGTAGGCCTTTTAATGATATTTCTAAAGCATTCAAATTTAGAGAGCTTTTGTTATAATATGTCATCACAGTTATGTTTTTATTTTGACCATTTATTTATTATTTTTGAGAGACAGAAAGAGCGCAAGCAGGGAAGGGGCAGAAAGAGATGGAGACACAGAATCAGAAGCAGGCTCCAGACTCTGAGCAGTCAGCACACAGTCCAACGTGGGGCTCCAACCCAAGAACTATGAGATCATGATCTGAGCTGAAGTCAGTCACTTTAACTGACTGAGCCACCCAGGTGTCTCACAGTTATGTTTTTAAAATAATTTTTAAATTCTATTTATTTTGAAAATGATAAACAGAAAAGTGAAAGAAATTTATGTGTTCTGTTTATGTGTAAGTGAGGCTTAAATAAAAATTATGATTTCAACCACTGGCTACTTCAGGAATTTTTACCCCTGCAAAAGAACTTCCTTTCCTTAAATCATTGTTTGTTTGTTTTCCTATACTGTGATTACTCCTTACACAGTATGTTTTCAAATAAGCCAATTTCTTGTTATCCTCATTAACCATTTCCAATATTTTCTACCCTTTCTTTAAGAATGTGATCTTAAAAGGGTATGTATACTATTTATGTTTCTTAGTCTGAAATGAAAAGGTAAGTTGATATGAAGGTGATTTTGAATTCAGTCTCAAGCTTGTGGCTTTAGATAACCCTTTTGTCTTTTAGGATTACCATTGTGTATCCAATGTATGAATTATGGCTGTTCACAGTATGATGATTGTGGTGATTTTGAAATGTGATATATGATCTTTCAGGATCTGTATCGAGACCTCCCCATGTTATTTTATTTTACTCTTGTACAGCCGGAATGAGTTGGTTTAAAATTCTTTAAAACTGTGCCTCAGCCTCTGAAATTCCTTTTTGATTTAGCCTCCACTTATAAAAAAGATGTTTTTCAAACTTTATAGGTATCTAATGTATAACTTAAGTCATGTACTTTATAGCTGAATGGACTCATAATGCATGATTACACAACTTCAGAACCCATTTTGTTAAATGAAATGGTGACATTTTATGCACTATTAAGCCAACTAGAATAATTTTCTTGCTCTTAGCCATAACTTCTCTGTGTCGTAATTGAAAAATTTTGGGATCTGTTGTAGATGGTTTTGACAGGAGAGAGTATTTCTAAAGATATGCAGAAGCAGGGCCTTTTTGTCATTATTCCATCAAGAAAAATAAGATAAAACCTGTGAAATGGGAAAGTGGTTGAATGCCTCAATTTGAGTTATAATGCATTAAATTATATTTATTTAGTAATAGTTCAATTGAAAAAGTGACTTTTAAAATTATAGCCTTATCCCCATTTAAAAATACCTTACTGGTTATGAGAACATATGTGAGTATATGTGTGTATAAAATAAAACATTAAGAACTGTATTTTCAGCATTTCATATTTTTGCCAACTTATATATATATATTTAAAGTTTATTTATTTGATGGAGAGTGAGTGGGAGAGGGAGAGAGGGAAGGGGAGGGAGAGAGAGAGAGAAAGAGAGAATTCCAAGCACCACCTTTTATCTTTAAAGCAGCCAGGAATGTAGTCCTGTTTTTAGTACAATATGAACAGTTTTATTTCTGTTGCACTTTACTCAGTAAACAGACTGAGAAATCACTGAGAAAGAGACTAGAAAAATAGTTTGCTGAGTTTGGGGGGCAATAACCATAATATAAAACTACCCTGAATAATATAATGTGTTGTCCTGGGTTTCTTATATGTTGGCAGTTTCCCCCCATTCCTTGCTGTGTGTGTACATTTACTTGAAATTGGGTAACTTTCCTCCCACAAAATGAACTAATTTTTTTCTTACTCTATATGAACTACAGAAAATACAAGCAAGCAAAAAGAATATAAAAAATCATCAGTGATTCCATCTACTCACAGCTACTTATTTTAACACTTTGGGGGGAATTGCTTTCAGACCCATTTGTATGCATGTGTAAACTCATACACACGTCACTTTTTTAACATGAAAAATAAGTTTTGTGCTCTGCTTTTTTCACTTCACATTTTTCTGTGTCACTACATATATTTCTGAATGGCTACAGTTTGTTTTATACATTCACTATAATTTGTTTACACAGTTCTCCATTATTGGTCATTTAGGCTGCTTCCAACTTTTTTCCTGTTAAAACTGCATGAGAATAAACATCCTTAATAGCTAAGTTTTTCATTCTTTTATTCAATGGATACGTGTTGAGTACCTACTGTATGTCAGGCACTATATTTGGTATTGAGTTACAACAGTGAGCACCAAACACAAAGTTGCTACTCATATGGAATTTAAATTCTAACAGGACAGCAGATATTAATCAAATCACTTCTGTATATGTAGTTTATAACTAAAATGGATGCTCTGGAAGAGAGGAATACTCCAATGTGAAAGAATACAGCCAAGAATCCTGAGTGGGGTTAGAGAAGGCCTCACTGAAGAAGTGCTGCTTGAGTTGGCAGTTAACTAATTAGAAGAGATTGGGGAGTGGATTGGTGTTGTACAGAGGGAGATTATTTCAGACAGAATGAGTGATATCGTGCAAATGCCTTGTGGCAGGAGGGATTATAGCATATTTGAGGAACTAAAAGAAAAGAAAGCTAGTATGGCATGAACACTGAAAGCGGTCAGGAACCAAGCCAAGCAGACCCTCACAAGCCACGTTATGGACTTTGATCTTTAAGAGCAATAGGATGCAGTTGAAGGGTTTTAAACTGGGAGTAATATCTGATTGCAGGGTGAACTAATTGAATAGGGAGCAGAGTAGATGCAGAGAAATCAGTTAGGAGATGGTTACAGTGGTTTAGGTGAGAATTTGATAGCTTGGATTAGGTTGGTAGTGAAAATAGATTCAGGAAATTTTTATAAAGTAAATTTGATTCGACTTAGAGAATATTCTTAAGTATTTTTTAAAGCATAAGTTTCCAGAAATGGAATTCATGACACAAAGGGCAAATTATTTTAAAAGCTGACGGTGGGTATCAAATGCTTTCTGAAAAGATTGTTTCAGTGTACTCTCCCACTAACAGCGTGTTAGAGTACCCATTTCAATACAACTTCACCAGCAATGAGCATCAACTTTTTTTAAAATATCTATTCCAGAAATGGAGTAGATACTTCAGTTTTTAAAATGGAGATTATTTTGCCAACGATAATAACATAGTTTTGGAACATATATGTATTGATCTTATTTTGGCTTTACAGAGTGTGGTTTTGATTTTTTTTTTGTTTTTCTTTAATTTTTTTTTTACATTTATTTCTTTTTGTGAGACAGAGACAGAGCACAAGTGGGGGAGGGGCAGAGAGAATGAGACACAGAATCCCAGGCAGGCTCCAGGCTCCGAGCTGTCAGCACAGAGCCCGACGGGGGGCTTGAACCCACAAACCATGAGATCATTACCTGAGCCGAAGTTGGACAGTTAACCGACTGAGCCACCAAGGCGCCCCTGGTTTTGATTCTTAATATTCTGCCTCCAAAAGCTGAAACTACATATTTCATGGGAATGTTGCCTCAGGAACTTGAGAGAAAGAAAAATGTGAGATGATTTAGTAATGAGATTAAGCATGATTAGAAAATTGTGTTTTTGTTGAAATTTTTAATAACCCAACCTTTGTTCTATATAGTTAATACCAAGACTCCTACTTTCCTAAACTTTGCTTTATAACTCGACTTTATCATGAGTTTTTACTGAGGGCTGCAAACTGTATTAAATAAACATATTGATAAAGAGCCCAAAATATATAGAGGTTTTAACCACAAAGATGGAACTATTGAAATATTTCTTAAATTTTGTGTAATGCATTGATAGCTTAATAGATGAGAAATAAATGTATAGTACAAGTCCCTTTGCCTCCACTGAATACCTTTTTGGCAATATGAAGATGGCTATAGGTGGAAGTAAAAACTTAAGGATATAAGTAGCTTTTTAAAAGCAATTGAAATAGTTTCTCTTTTTCCAGGATATTTTGAGGTTGAAAGATATTGACCTCAGATTCAGAATGAAAGTTATGTATGCAAATATCTTCTCCCATTCAGTACGTTACCATTTTATTTTATTTTATTTTAATTTAATTTAATTTAATTTTATTTTATTTTACTTTGCATCCAAATTAGTTAGCATATAGTGCAACAATGATTTCAGTAGATTCCTTAATGCCCCTTGCCCATTTAGCCCATCTCCCCTCCCACAACCCCTCCAGTGGCCCTCTGTTTGTTCTCACTATTTCAGAGTCTCTTACATTTTTGTCTCCTTCCCTGTTTTTATATTATTTTTGTTTCCCTTCCCTTATGTTCATCTCTTTTGTCTCTTAAAGTCCTCATATGAGTGAAATCATATGATATCTGTCTTTCCCTGACTAATTTTGCTTAGCATAATACCCTCAAGTTCCATCCACGTAGTTACAAACAGCAAGATTTCATTGTTTTTGATTGCCAAGTAATACTCCATTGTGTGTGTGTGTGTGCACGCATATACCACATCTTCTTTATGCATTCATCCATCAATGTACATTTGGGCTCTTTCCATACTTTGGCTATTGTTGATAGTGTTGCTATAAACATTGGGTGCGTGTGCCCCTTTGAGACAGCACACCTGTTCCCTTGGATAAATACCTAGTAGTGCAGTTGCTGGGTCGTAGGGTAGTTCTATTTTCAGTTTTTTGAAGAACCTCCATATGGTTTTCCAGAGTGGCTGCACCAGTTTGCATTCCCACAAGCAGTACAAAAGAGATCCTCTTTCTCCGCATCCTCGCCAACATCTGTTGTTGCCTGAGTTGTTAATGTTAACCATTCTGACAGGTGTGAGGTGGTATCTCATTGTGGTTTTGATTTGTATTTCCCTGATGATGAGTGATGTTGAGCATTTTTTCATTTGTCAGTTGGCCATCTGGATGTCTTCTTTGGAGAAGTGTCTATTCATGTCTTTTGCCCATTTCTTCACTGGATTATTTGGTTTTGGGTGTTGAGTTTGATAAGTTCTTTATAGATTTTGGATACTAACCCTTTATCTGATACGTCATTTGAAAATACCTTCTCCCATTCTGTCGGTTGCCTTTTAATTTTGCTGCTTGTTTCCTTCACTATGCAGAAACTTTTTATTTTGATGAGGTCCCAAGTAGTTCGTTTTTGCTTGTTTCCCTTGCCTCCAGAGACATGTCGAGTAAGAAGTTGCTGAGGCCAAGGTCAAAGAAGTTTTTGCCTGCTTTCTCCTTGAGCATTTTGATGGTTTCCTGTCTTACACTGAGGTATTTCATCCATTTTGAGTTTATTTTTGTGTATGGTGTAAGAAAGTGGTCCAGGTTCATTTTTCTGCCTGTCGCTGTCCACTTTTCCCAGCACCATTTGCTGAAGAGACTGTCTTTATTCCATTGAATATTCTTTTTAACTTAACTTGTCAAAGATTAGTTGGCCATATGTTTGTGGGTCCATTTCTGGGTTCTCTATTCTGTTCCATTGATCTGAGTGTCTGTTCTTGTGCCAGTACCATACTGTCTTGATGATTACAGCTTTGTAATACAGCTTGAAGTCCAGGATTGTGATGCTTCCTGCTTTGGTTTACGTTTTCAAGATTGCTTTGGCTATTCGGGGTCTTTTCTGGATCCATAGAAATTTTAGGATTGTTTATTCTAGCTCTGTGAAGAATGCTGGTGTTCTTTTGATAGACATTGCAATGAATGTGTAGATGGCTTTGGGTAGTATCGACATTTTCACGATATTTGTTCTTCCTATCCAGGAGCATGCAATATTTTTCCATTTTTTTGTGTGTCTTCTTCAGTTTCTTTCATAAGCTTTCAATAGTTTTCAGGGTATAGATTTTTCACCTCTTTGGTTAGATTTATTCCTAGGTATTTTATGGTTTTTTGTGAAACTGTAAATGGGATCGATTCCTTGATTTCTCTTTCTGTTGCTTCATTGTTGTGTAGGAATGCAAGTGATTCCTGTGCATTGATTTTATATCCTGCCAGTTTGCTGAATTCATAGTTCAGTTCTAGCAGTTTTTTGGTGGAATCTTTTGGGTTTTCCATATAGAGTATCGTGTCATCTGCGAAGAATGAAAGTTTGACCTCCTCCTGGCCAATTTGGATGCCTTTTATTTCTTTGTGTTGTCTGATTGCTGAGGCTAAGACTTCCAATACTATGTTGAATAGCAGTGGCAAGAGTGGACATCTCTGTCTTGTTCCTGACCTTAGGGGGAAAGCTCTCAGTTGTTTCCCATTGAGGATGATATTATCGTCGGGTCTTTCATGTATGGCTTTTATAATCTCGAGGTATGATCCTTCTATCCCTACTTTCTTAAGGGTTTTTATCAAGAAAGAATGCTGTATTTTGTCAAATGCTTTCTCTGCATCTATAGAGAGGATCATGTGGTTCTTGTTCTTTAGTTTTTTGATGTGATTAATCACATTGATTATTTTGCATATATTGAACCAGCCCTGCATCCCAGGTATAAATGCCACTTGGTCATGGTGAATATTTTTTTAAATGCATTGTTGGATCCAGTTGGCTAATATCTTGTCGAGGAATTTTGCATCTATGTTCATCAGGGAAATTGGTCTATAGTTCTCTTTTTTAGGGGAGTCTTTGTCTGGTTTTGGATAAGGTATTGCTGGCTTCATAAAGTTTGGAAGTTTTCCTTCCCTTTCTATTTTTTGGAACAGCTTCAAGAGAATACGTTGTTAACTCTTCTTTTAATGTTTGGTAGAATTCCCCTGGAAATCCATCTGGCCCTGGATTCTTGTTTTTTGAGAGATATTTGATTACTAATTTGATCTTTACTGGTTATGAGTCTGTTCAAATTTTCTATTTCTTCCTGTTTCAGCTGTGGTACTTTATATGTTTCTAGGAATTTGTCCATTTCTTCCAGATTGCCCATTTTATTGGTGTACAATTGCTCATAATATTCTCTTATTATTGGTTTTATTTCTGATGTGTTGGTTGTGATGTCTCTTCTTTCATTCTTGATTTTATTTATATGGGTCCTTTCCTTTTTCTGTTTGATCAAACTGGCTAGTGGTTTATCAATTTTGTTGATTCTTTCAAAGAACCAACTTCTGGTTTCATTGATCTGTTCTACTCTTTTTTTGGTTTTGATAGCATTAATTTCTGCTCCAGTCTTTATTATTTCCTGTCTTCTGCTGGTTTGGGGTTTTATTTGCTTTTTTTTTTCCTAGCTCTTTAAGGTGTAAGGTTCGATTGTCTATCTGAGACCTTTCTTCCTTCTTTAGGAAGGTCTGGATTGATATATACTTTCCTCTTATGACAGCCTTTGCTATGTCCCAGAGGTTTTGGGTTATGGTGTTACCATTTTCATTGGCTTCAATGTACTTTTTTTTTTAATTTTTTAATTTTTTTTTTAACTTGTTTTTCACAAACAGAGAGAGCGTGAGCAGGGGAGGGGCAGAGAGAGAGACAGAAACACAAGCTCCAGACTCTGAGCTGTCAGCACAGAGCCCGATGTGGGGCTTGAACTCATGAACCAGGAGATCATGACCTGAGCTGAAGTTAGACACTCAACTGACTGAGCCACCCAGGCGCCCCTTCCATGTTCTTTTTAATTTCCTCTTTAACTTCTTGGTTAGACCATTCATTCTTTAGTAGGATGTTCTTTAGTCTCCAAATATTTGTTATCTTTCCAAATTTTTTCTTGTGGTTGATTTCGAGTTTCATAGCGTCATGGTCTGATACTATGCACGGTATGATCTCAATGTTTTTGTAATTGTTGAGAGCTGATTTGTGTCTCAGAAATCTAGAGATTGTTCTATATATACTGGAAAAGAATGTATATTCCTCTGCTTTAGTTTGAAATGTTCTGAATATATCTGTTTTGTCCATCTTGTTCAGTGTGTCATTCAAAGCCATTGTTTCCTTATTGATTTTCTGTTTAGGTGATTTGTCCATTGTTGTAAGTGGGGTGTTGAAGTCCCAGTAGGTTGCCTTTTTAAAAATGATTTCCTTCCCTGTGCAAAAGCTTTCTATTTTGGTATAGTCCCAATAGATTAATTTTGCTTTTGTTTCCCTTGCCAGAAGAAAAATAACTAGGAAAACGTTTCTACAGCTGATGTCAAAGAGATTCCTGTCAATATTTTCTTCTAGGAATTTTACGGTTTCAGGTCTCACATTTAGGTCTTTAATCCATTTTCAGTTTATTTTTTTGTATGCTATAAGAAAGTGGTTCAGATTCATTCTTTTGCCTGTAGCTATTCAGTTTTCTCAGCACCATTTGTTGAAGAGACGGTCTTTTTCCTATTGGATATTCTTGCCTCCTTTGTTATAGAGTCATTCACCATAAAAGTGCAGGTTTATTTCTGGACTCTGTATTCTATTCCTTTGACCTGCGTGTCTGTTTCTGTGCCAGTACCATACTGTTTTAATTACTGCCGCTTTGTAGTATATCTTGAAATCCAGGATTGTGATACCTCCAGTTTCATTTTTTTAAGTTTTTGTTTTAATTCCAGTTAACATACAGTGTACTATTTGTTCTAGGTGTATAATATGGTAATTCAGCAATTCCATGCATCGCCCAGTGCTCATCATGTCAGGTGCCCTCCCCAATCCCTATCACCTATTTTATCCATCCTCCCACTCCCCTCTATTCTGCTAACTATCAGTTCTCTATAAATAAGAATCTGTTGGGGCACCTGTGTGGCTCAGTTGGTTAAGTGTCTGACTTCCGCTCAGGTCATGATCTCGGAGTTCGTGGGTTTGAGCCCCATGTTGGGCTCTGTGATGACTACTTGGAGCCTGGAGCCTACTTCAGATTCTGTGTCTCCCTCTCTCTCTCTGCCCCTCCCCAACTCGTGCTCTCTCTGTCTCTGTCTCTGTCTCTCTCTCTCAAAAGTACACAAAACAAAAAGAAACTCTTTCTTCGTTTGTCTCTCTCTCCCTCTTTCCTTTTTCCCCTTTGCATGTTTGTTCACTTTCTTAAGTTCCACATGAGTGAAATTATATGGTATTTGTCTTTCTGTGACTGACTTATTTCGCCTAGCATTACACTCTCTAGCTCCATCCATGTCATTACACATGGCGAGATTTCATTCTTTTTATGACTAATATTCCAGTGTGTGTGTGTGTGTGTGTGTGTGTGTGCATGTGTGTGCGCACGCACACGTATACCACTTCTTTATCCATTCCATTAATCAGTGGACACTTGGGCTGCTTCCATATCTTGGCTATTGTAAATAATGCTTCTATAAACATAGGGGTGCATATATCTCTGTGAATTAGTGTTTTTGTATTCTTTGTGTAAATACCCAGTAGTGTGATTGCTGGATTGTAGGGTTGTTCTTCTTTTTCAAGATTGTTTTGGCTATTCAGGGTCTTTTGTAATTCCATACAAATTGTAGTATTATTTCTTCTCATTCTATGAAAAATGTTGTTCGTGTTTTGACAGGGATTGCATTAACACTGTATGATAGTTGTACTTGAATTAAAAAAGTTATGTTTGTAATGTTTTCAAATTTTTCTTAAATATTTACATAATTCTACATTATTGAAATATAGTTATATTTGAAATGACATGTTAATTATTGCTTTGTTTTCTCTCTTTCAACAGTTAAAAGATGTTGATACTCGGAAAATCATAAAAGCAATGCTTTCGTATGTGTGGCCCAAAGACCGGCCAGATCTACGAGCTAGGGTTGCCATTTCTCTGGGATTTTTGGGGGGCGCAAAGGTAAGAACAGGAGAAATTATACATTGATCATTGCTATAACTAAAAAATAGTATGACATTTTCTAATAATGAAAAGGGCTGATATAAGCTACTTTGGGGGGAGCATTGTTAACTTTTATGACCCTCATTTACATAACTATTTTATACCATCAGAAATTACATGGTAGTGCCCAATTTATCTGTGGATCAGACTTCTAATGGCCTCAACTTAATGGGATTTAGTCCTGAAACCAGATCATTGTGTAACAAAGCATAAGGAACTTTATAAAAGAAACTCCTTAGAGACCTGTTGGTTCTTTCTTAATACATATTTCTGGTAAGCTTGGTTCTCAGTTCCTAGTAATTTGAAAAGATGATGAAGGCACATTTAGGCACATTGAATGCCATAAGTGGTAAACAATAGTGTGAAGGGGGAAAAAAACAAACAGGAAAAGTTAAAAGAAATTCCTGGGCTCTGGCACTTACTAACCTTGTAACATTGGGCAAATTGCTTAGTCTTCATGCCTCAGTTTCCCAATTTGTAAAATAAGGTTAAATACAGTTGTTATAAGGATTAATTAAATCAGCATACAAAAGGCTAAAAAGAATGCTTGGCACATAGTAAAGTATATGTGTTAAGAATAATTTAGATTTCATCAAAAATATGGTAAAAAAAAAACCAGTTGAAAAATATAAATGAGGTTTTGCTATGTGTTAGGGTTAATATGTTGTTTTAGAACCTAGATCTTATTACTTTTTTCTCTGTGTCATGTATGTTCCTTTTTATTTACTCATTCTTTTCCCTACCCTAAAAATAAGTATTGAGAACTTATCATACAGAGGACTGTTCTTGGCTTTGCAGGGTATTCAAACATAAATAAGAGCACATTTCTTGTCTCAAATCATCCAAGATAAGACAAGTTATACTTTATTGCTATGATCCAAAGTAAGTCATAAATGATTTGAAAGAAGTACCATTCACGTGTTGGGATTTCAAAGGAAAGAACTACCAAGATGGGGAGTCAGGAAAGGTTTTGGAGAGGAAGTGATGTCTAAGATAGTCTTGGATTGATGAGTAGTTTTGTTAAAGGTAGAGGGGTAAAATGAACAGATTGAGAGAGGACGTAAGCATGTGTGGAGTAGTGAGTAGTCCAGCTTTGCTCCAGTGAGGGGATAGTGTTTCAGAGAAATTATAGGTAACCTTAAAAGATAGAGCTCCATGTGAAATACCTTAACTGTGAAACAAAAATTTAATTATGTTGGAAGTAGCAACATGTATTTTGAGTAGCAGAGTAATAAGGTTAGAGCTGTGCTTTAGGAAATTAATCTGACCCTTTTGCATAAAATGGATTAGGGTGGTGAGACAACTAAAATAGGGATACCATTGATTTTCATTTCATGTATTCATTCAGGCAATATTTGCCGACCTTGTTATGAGGCTAATGTAATAGTCTAGATGAAAAGTAATGACACTTTGTACTGGAGTAGTGGTAGAAATGGTAATATGCAGGGAAAAGATGCCAGAGATTTTGTGAGGTGAAGGAGGTAGAGTCAACAAGACTTAGCAACGGATCAGATATTAGAAGTAAAAGAGAAATAAGATTTCAAAGTTGATGCCAAGGATAAGAGAAATAAAATACTTTTAACAGAAGTAGGTAGGAAGTTAGGAAGTCTTGTTTGGGAAGATGAAATTTTGGTTTGAGGCATGTTAAGTTTGAGATGCTAATGGAATGTTGAGACAGATATGTAGCTGATAATACAAAATGCTAGACAATCTTAGGAAGGAGCCCCAGGCTAGAGAAATTAGGGGTAATAGTTGGGGGGAAAAAGAAGTAATAGTAGAAACAATGCAAATTAGTTCACCAAAGGAAAGAAGCAGAAATAGAAGGTGACTGCAGACAGAACCTGTGATAAATGTGTTCCTGTAGGGAAGCAAACAGTAATGGAAACAGGGATGGAGTGATTGGAGAATAAAACTAGAATAATTCAGTCTAGCTGTTCATTGTCTTTTCTCCTTTCTCATCTGTGGGTTCTGTTGAGTACTCCCAATGAACTGGACCCCTTGCCTGGGAGAGGACTAAATCAAGATACTGAACAATAGACTAAGATCCATACTTTATTCTGTTTGTTTAAGCTGAACAGAGAGGATAATACAAATCTAAATTTGGTAGCTAACATTGAAATTCTTTTAACTCTTTTTTATATTTTTTTTTAATATGAAATTTATTGTCAAATTGGTTTCCATACAATACCCAGTGCTCATCCCAACAGGTGCCCTCCTCAATACCCATCGCCCACCCTCCCACCCCCCCATCAACCTTCAGTTTGTTCTCAGTTAAAATTCTTTTAACTCTTAAATTTTTAGTTCAGTACTGATTGCTGAATTGTCTTTTACCTACAAATTGCTTAAAGATAAAGATTATTCTCAGCTCTTGTGCAAGGCAGAATTAGCAAATTGGCCTTTATTCTTTATTAGCTGAATTAAAGTACTTTGCTGACAAGTTGAAGGCAGATTGTTTTCTGGACTTTCTTTTGAATTGAAGAGAACAGTTTAGAACATGGCTAATTAGGTTAGTCAAAAGGAGCAGTGTTAATACGTGATTTTAGTTTTAGAATGAATTTCAACCCTTCAAAATACAAATTTCTGTTCCTTGGTGACAGGTCAATGTCGGTATAAAACCTAGATCAAGGTAACTTCCGTAAAGACTGAAATATTTTTAGAAGGCTAATATTTGATTCTTCTATCAATAAATATTGAGCACCCATAGAATAGATATGCTGTACTAACCTCATATAAACTAATTACAAGTAAACAGCAATGAATATAGAAAATTAGTCCTCAGAAAGTATGTTTGATTACTTTTGAGTTAGGAAAAGGAATAAATTGCCCGATGTTATGATGAGTTCATGCTTGTACTTTCAGAGCATATAGAGAAGCAGTTTTTTGTTTTGTTTTTTTTACTAAACAGGAACTAGACCATAGAATAGCTTTAGGAATATATAGTGGTAACTTTTAACCATTCCTAACATCATTTTTCTAGTTTCTATACTGTCTTTACTTTAAAGTGGTTACTCTCTCAATCTTTAAAACCTGGTCATTGTTTAATTTTGTTAGTATTGGTGGTGTGATTTATACTGGGTGTGCAAAGATGGATTGTTATCCCTTTCATTTCTTGGCTTCCTATTTTTTCTCAACATGCCTTGGTGTATAAGCACTTTGGACCAATCTATTCTCCTTTATACTCTGGTCTTCCCTACCTCCTCCACATGCTTCTGGGAATTTTAAGAAGTTCAGGGATCTTCTCAGCTATAAATGAATGCCACCCAGCCATATGAGCAGCATGTGGTAGTTTCATAGCAAGACCAGAGGCATCCATGAGGGAGAACGGAGGCAGAAAGACAGAAATATCAAGTGAGAAGAAACAGAAGGGAGGAGGATTTCATGTTTAACATATGGGGTCACAGCATGCCATCTGCTTACTTATTTGCCTATTAATTCTCTTTTCATTCTGAAGGTCTTAAGGCTATCATTGTCTACAGCAAAGATTTGTAAGATAAACTGTATTATGCAAAGATGTCTTGCAGCCCAGACAAGGCCAAGAAGAATGGGTTGGTGTTTCTTCTGAATTGCAGCAATTCTATTTTTAATATGTTGGGTCCTCTATGAGATATATTTTAGGGGTTCTGCCACCAAGAGACAGAGATAGAGAGAACACAATCTGCCTTCCTTCCTTAAATCCCTACAAATCATATGCATTGCCTTTTCTTACCATCCACACATCTATCCTAGGAGTATCACATTATCATTAATCTGGGGATTTTGAGATCTAAGTATTTTTTTAAAAAATGTAATCTTTCTGGGCGTGCCTGGGTGGCTCATTCAGTTAAGCATCTGACTTTGACACAGGTCATAATCTCACGGTTCATGGGTTCATGCCCTGCATTGGGCTCTGTGCTGATAGCTCAGAGCCTGGATCGGATTCTGTGTGTGTGTGTGTGTGTCTGCACCTCCCCTGTTCACACTCTGTCTTCTCAAAAATAAACATTAAAAAAGATTTTAAAAAATTTAATCTTTCTGTTAGTATATCACATAATAGCCGTGCCAGGATTTAAGGAAAATATAAAACATATTTACTAAAATCATCTGTTTTCATAAAATAAGTGTGTTTTTTAATGTTATAAAAAAGTTTACTTATACTCTGCAATCAACACCATCTTTGGAACCACTTAGTTGACAGAGAACTTGAGAGTATAGGACATTAAAGTAAAAAAGATCTCAATTAAGAATCTGTTGCAAATGAAAATAAGCTATATTTAACATTATAAAATAATTTCAAGGGAGAGTGTATTTTGTAAAAATATAATCAATATCCCTTTTCTTCAAGAATGCATCTGTTATATAAAGTAAGGGATCATATATGTGTCTTAGTCCATTTACACTGCAGTAAAAAGCACCATAAACTAGGTCGTTCATAAATGGCTTTTTGTTATGACCTACATGATATAAGAGGCAAGAAGGATCTTGGGGACTTGTTTATAAGGGCACTAATCCCATAAGGGCCTAATCACCTCCTAAAGACCCCACTTCCAGTGTCATTACCCTGGGGGGAATTCAACATGTGAATTTGGCAGGGGTACACAAATATTCAGATCATAGCATTATGTATTGAGCAACATTTGTCAAGTGACTTTTAGATACAAGATACTATGCTAGGCAGCTGGGAATAAAAAAATGAATAAAATATGTGCCTTGCCTTCCCTCCTGCAGTTGCAGTGTACTGAAGGAGAAAAATACATAAATAATGATAAAATATATATAATGTAATACCCAGATATCCAAAGGGAGTCACAAATGAAGATATATGGGAGTTCCAGCAATTAGGCATTTAGGGAAGCCTTCATGGAAGAGCTGGAGTTTTCCAGGAACTACTATCTTGACATGGGTAACTTCAGAAGATTCATGTACTTTCACTTTGAGTCTTTAAAAATTTTCTGAAAAACACTTTTTAAAATGAAACAATGGTATCTGACCTTTAATTGAGAAGTATGATTTATATCCTGTAGTATTTTTTAATTAAAACACTATAATTTAGAGATGCTTTAGGCTTACAGAAAAATTAAGCAGTAAGTACAGAGAATTCCTATATATCCCCCCTCAAAAAACTCCATTCAATTTCTTCTGGTACTAACATCTTGCATTAATGTAGTACAATTGTTACAAATGATGAATGAACCAATTACTTAAAAATACATTATTCTTATTAGCTAAGTTCATAGTTTACATTAGGATTCACTCTTTGTGTTGTGTACTTATGTATGGGTTTGGGGGAGATGCATAATGCCATTTATCCACCATTAAAGTATCATACAGAATAGTTTCACTTATTCATCTCTCCATCCTCCTAAATCCCTGACAACCACTGATCATTTTATTGTCTCTGTAGTTTTGCCTTTTTCCATAATATCTTATAGCTGGAATCATATAGTATGTAGCTCTTACAAACTGTCTTCTTTCACTTAACAATATGCATTTCAGAGTCATTTATGTTTTTTTTTTTGACTTGATAGTTCATTGCTTTTTATTGCTGAAAAATATTGCGTTGTATGGATGTACCATATAGTGTGTGTATCCATTCACCTTTTGAAAGACATTTTGGTTGCTTCCAGATTTTGCCAAAAGTAATGCTGTAATAAACATTTGTGTGCAGGATTTGTGTGACATAAGTTTTCAGCTCATTTGGGTAATTACTAAGAAGTGCAGTTGCTAGATTATATGTTAAGACTATGTTTAGTTTGTGAGAATCTGCCAAACTGTCTTCCAGAGTGGCTGTACCATTCTGCATTCCCACCAACAGTGAATGAGAGAGTTCTGTTGCTCCACATCCTTGTCAGCATTTGGTGTTGTCAGTGTTCAGGATTTTAGTCTTTCTAATAGATGTATAATGCTATCTCAATTTTGTTCTAATTTGATATTGCCTAATGATGTATGATATTGTGCATGTTTTCATATACTTATTGGTCATCTGTATCTCTTCCTTGGTGAGATATCTGTCAAGTCTTTTGCCCATTTTTAAATTGAGTTGTTCATTTTCTTATTGTTGAATTTTAAGTGTTCTTTGTATATTTTGGATACCAGTCGTTTATCAGATTTTTTGCAAATATTTTCACTCAGTCTGTAGCTTGTATTTTCCTTCTTTTAACAGTGTCTTTCACAGAACAGCAGTTTTAGATTTTAATGTAGTCCAACTTAACAGTATTTCATGGATTGTGCTTTTAGTGTTGTATCTAATGTCATTGTGAAACAAAGGTCACCTAGATTTTATTTTATGTTATCTTCTAGAAGTTTTATAGCTTTGTGCTTTACATTTAGGACTGTGATCCATTTGGAGTTAATTTTTGTGAAAGGTGTAAGGTCAGTGTCTAGATTTCGTTTTTGTACGTTCAGTTTTTCTAGCACCATTTTTTGAAAGTATATTCACCACTATACTACTAATGCACATCTAGCACCATTTTTTGAAAAGACTGTTTTACCCACTGGGCTGCCTTTCTCCTTTGTCAAACATCAGTATAATATATTTATGTATATTTGTCTATTTCTGTACTCTCTATTCTGTTCTGTTGGTCTACTTATCTATTCTTTTGCCAGTACCACGCTGTCTTGATTATTGTAGCTTTACGGTAATTCTTGAAATCAAATAGTGTCAGCCCTCTGGCTTTTTTTTTTTTCTTCCAATATTGTGTTGGATATTCTGGGTCTTTTGTTTTTCTATGTAAAGTTTAGAATCAGTTTGTCCATATCTACCAAAGTATTTGCTGGGATTTTGATTGGGGCTGCATTGAATATATAGATCAAGTTCAGGAACAACTGACATCTTGACCATATTGAATCATTCTATCCATGAACATGAAATCCATTCCTTTAGTTTTTTTTTTTTATTTCTTTTATCAGAGTATTGAAGTTTTCTTCATATAAATATTGAACATGTTTTGTTAGAATTATACCTAGTTATATCATTTTGGGTACTAATTTAAATGGTATTATTTTTTATTTCAAATTATGTATTGTTCACTGGAGATATATAGGAAAGCAATTGACTTTTGAGCCTTATGAGCCTTATGTCTTGCAACCTTGCTAGAGTTGCTTATTAGTTTCAGGAGGTTTATTTCTATTGTCAGTTCTTTTGTATTTTCTACATAGATAATCATATTATCTGCAAATACGGTTTTATTTCTTCTTTCCTAATATGTGTGCCTTCTATTTTCCTTTCTTACTGCTTTAGCTAGGACTTCTAGTACCATATTGAACAACAGTGATAAGTGAGGGTGTCTTTGCTTTGTTCCTAAATTTTGGGGGTAAAGCTTCTAGTTTCTCATCATTAAGTATGTTGTTACCTATAGGGTTTTTTGTAGGTGTCCTTAATCAAGTTGAAGAAGTTTCATTCTATTCCTAGTTTGCTGAGAGTTTTTATCTTGAATAGGTGTTGGATTTTGTCCAGTAGTTCTTTTGCATCTATTGATATATTTTTTTCTTTAGCCTATTGATGTGATGGATTACATTGATTTTCCAATGTTGAACCAGCTGTGTATACCTGGAATGAATTCCACTTGGTCATGTTGTATAATTATTTTTATATATTACTGGATTTGTTTTGCTAATATTTTGGTGAGAATTTTTTATCTGTGATCATAAGAGATAATGGTCCAGAATTTTCCTTTCCTGTAATGTCTGCCTGGTTGTGGTATTAGGGTAGTGCTGGCCTCCTAGAACGAGTTTAGAAATTTTCCCTCCGTCTCTGTTTTTCGGAAAATATGGTATTTACAAATTGAGTACTTTGTCCATTTTTCTTTTCTCTTTGTTTTGCCTTGCTAATTTTATCTCCCTTTAGTACTCTCGTTCTTTATTTTCTTTTTCTCTTTCTGATCCTTTTGAGGATTGTTTACTAGAGGTAAACAAAATTCTCTTTTACCTATTCACATATATTGGGCCCTTCTTGGTGACACTAGTTACAGAGTCCTTAATTATCAGAGGCTGGTGTGAAAGAGATTAGTTTTTAAGGAATTAAAGTATTAAAAATGTTTGTAAGAATTAGGTTCCTAAGATGGCAGACAATACTTTCATTATTAAGAAGGGAAAAGTCATTTTAAAATCTAGAATTGGAGACCCTCGGTAAACTGATGATATTGACCAGTACATTTGGCATCATATAGATAACAACATACTTTTGGCTGTCCTTTATGGTGATTGTACTTTTTCTTTAAGTCCATTCTTTAATTTGTGTCCCAAATTGTGCATTTCCATGTTAAAATTAAACAAATTCATTTCATAATTATATACCAGTCTCTGTGAAAATTCAAGAATTTAGAGGATTATTTATTTATGTGATTTAAACTTTTGATCTAGGAAAGAAAAAAATTTTGTGAGAATAAGTCTTGAGAGAGTAATTTTCTCTTTATTTCTCTTGTACTTAAATTAATGGACACATTGCAGTTACAGATGAAACATAACTTGTCACATGAGTATAATCTAGTAAAAACAGTTTCTCAATTTTTAGAAAACACCTGGGGGATTAAGTTTCATATTGAGTCAATTTTTGTTGAAATTTATTAATATCTAGCCTTAGTTTTAGACCTCTTAAGCCTCTAGGGAGTGAGGTCTGGTATGCCCTGAGACACTGGCTTTATTTTAAAAATTTTACTTTTAATAAACATGCAACAAAATGCACTCTTTTGTGATTTTTAACACATGCATATATTCATATAATTACTGTCACAGTCAGGATACAGAAAAGTGTTACCACCCTAAAAATCTCCTTTGTGTAACTCCTTTGTAGGTATATCCTCTTCAGACCCCTAATAGCTGGATAGTACTGATTTGTCCTCTATCCCTATAGTTTTATCATTTTGAGAATACCATAGCCTTTTGAGCTTGCTCCTCTCACATAACATGATGCTTTCTTCATTCATCCAAGTCATTGAGTATATCAGTTCATTTTCTTTTTATTACTGAGATGTATTCCATGGTATGGATGTACTACACTTTGTTCATTCACTGGTGGACATTTGGTTTCTTTCCACCTTTTGACAGTTATAACTAGAGTGGCTGTAAACACTTAGGTATAGTTTTTCTTATTTATTTTTTTTTATTTTTTTTTTTATTTTTTATTTTTTAATTTATGAAATTTACTGTCAAATTGGTTTCCATACAACACCCAGTGCTCATCCCAAAAGGTGCCCTCCTCAATACCCATCACCCACCCTGCCCTCCCTCCCACCCTGCCCTCCCTCCCACCCCCCATCAACCCTCAATTTGTTCTCAGTTTTTAACAGTCTCTTATGCTTTGGCTCTCTCCCACTCTAACCTCTTTTTTTTTTTTTTTTTTTTTCCTTCCCCTCCCCCATGGGTTTCTGTTATGTTTCTCAGGATCCACATAAGAGTGAAACCATATGGTATCTGTCTTTCTCTGTATGGCTTATTTCACTTAGCATCACACTCTCCAGTTCCATCCATGTTGCTACAAAAGGCCATATTTCATTTTTTCTCATTGCCACGTAGTATTCCATTGTGTATATAAACCACAATTTCTTTATCCATTCATCAGTTGATGGACATTTAGGCTCTTTCCATAATTTGGCTATTGTTGAGAGTGCCGCTATAAACATTGGGGTACAGGTGCCCCTATGCATCAGTACTCCTGTATCCCTTGGATAAATTCCTAGCAGTGCTATTGCTGGGTCATAGGGTAGGTCTATTTTTAATTTTCTGAGGAACCTCCACACTGCTTTCCAGAGCGGCTGCACCAATTTGCATTCCCACCAACAGTGCAAGAGGGTTCCTGTTTCTCCACATCCTCTCCAGCATCTATAGTCTCCTGATTTCTTCATTTTGGCCACTCTGACTGGCGTGAGGTGGTATCTGAGTGTGGTTTTGATTTGTATTTCCCTGATGAGGAGCGACGTTGAGCATCTTTTCATGTGCCTGTTGGCCATCCGGATGTCTTCTTTAGAGAAGTGTCTATTCATGTTTTCTGCCCATTTCTTCACTGGGTTATTTGTTTTTCGGGTGTGGAGTTTGATGAGCTCTTTATAGATTTTGGATACTAGCCCTTTGTCCGATGTGTCATTTGCAAATATCTTTTCCCATTCCGTTGGTTGCCTTTTAGTTTTGTTGGTTGTTTCCTTTGCTGTGCAGAAGCTTTTTATCTTCATAAGGTCCCAGTAATTCACTTTTGCTTTTAATTCCCTTGCCTTTGGGGATGTGCCGAGTAAGAGATTGCTACGGCTGAGGTCAGAGAGGTCTTTTCCTGCTTTCTCCTCTAAGGTTTTGATGGTTTCCTGTCTCACATTCAGGTCCTTTATCCATTTTGAGTCTATTTTTGTGAATGGTGTGAGAAAGTGGTCTAGTTTCAACCTTCTGCATGTTGCTGTCCAGTTCTCCCAGCACCATTTGTTAAAGAGACTGTCTTTTTTCCATTGGATGTTCTTTCCTGCTTTGTCAAAGATGAGTTGGCCATACGTTTGTGGGTCTAGTTCTGGGGTTTCTATTCTATTCCATTGGTCTATGTGTCTGTTTTTATGCCAATACCATGCTGACTTGATGATGACAGCTTTGTAGTAGAGGCTAAAGTCTGGGATTGTGATGCCTCCTGCTTTGGTCTTCTTCTTCAAAATGACTTTGGCTATTCGGGGCCTTTTGTGGTTCTATATGAATTTTAGGATTGCTTGTTCTAGTTTCGAGAAGAATGCTGGTGCAATTTTGATTGGGATTGCATTGAATGTATAGATAGCTTTGGGTAGTATTGACATTTTGACAATATTTATTCTTCCAATCCATGAGCAGGGAATGTCTTTCCATTTCTTTATATCTTCTTCAATTACCTGCATAAGCTTTCTATAGTTTTCAGCATACGGATCTTTTACATCTTTGGTTAGATTTATTCCTAGGTATTTTATGCTTCTTGGTGCAATTGTGAATGGGATCAGTTTCTTCATTTGTCTTTCTGTTGCTTCATTGTTAGTGTATAAGAATGCAACTGATTTCTGCACATTGATTTTGTATCCTGTAACTTTGCTGAATTCATGTATCAGTTCTAGCAGACTTTTGGTGGAGTCTATCGGATTTTCCATGTATAATATCATGTCATCTGCAAAAAGCGAAAGCTTGACTTCGTCTTTGCCAATTTTGATGCCTTTGATTTCCTTTTGTTGTCTGATTGCTGATGCTAGAACTTCCAGCACTATATTAAACAACAGCGGTGACAGTGGGCATCCCTGTTGTGTTCCTGATCTCAGGGAAAAAGCTCTCAGTTTTTCCCCGTTGAGGATGATGTTAGCTGTGGGCTTTTCATAAATGGCCTTTATGATCTTTAAGTATGTTCCTTCTATCCCGACTTTCTCAAGGGTTTTTATTAAGAAAGGGTGCTGGATTTTGTCAAAGGCCTTTTCTGCATCGATTGACAGGATCATATGGTTCTTCTCTTTTTTTTTTTTTAATGTGATGTATCACGTTGATCGATTTGCGAATGTTGAACCAGCCCTGCATCCCAGGAATGAATCCCACTTGATCATGGTGAATAATTCTTTTTATATGCTGTTGAATTCGATTTGCTAGTATCTTATTGAGAATTTTTGCATCCATATTCATCAGGGATATTGGCCTGTAGTTCTCTTTTTTTACTGGGTCTCTGTCTGGTTTAGGAATCAAAGGAATACTGGCTTCATAGAATGAGTCTGGAACTTTTCCTTCCCTTTCTATTTCTTGGAATAGCTTGAGAAGGATAGGTATTATCTCTGCTTTAAATGTCTGGTAGAACTCCCCTGGGAAGCCATCTGGTCCTGGACTCTTATTTGTTGGGAGATTTTTGATAACCGATTCAATTTCTTCGCTGGTTATGGGTCTGTTCAAGCTTTCTATTTCCTCCTGATTGAGTTTTGGAAGAGTGTGGGTGTTTAGAAATTTGTCCATTTCTTCCAGGTTGTCCAATTTGCTGGCATATAATTTTTCATAGTATTCCCTGATAATTGTTTGTATCTCTGAGGGATTGGTTGTAATCATTCCATTTTCATTCATGATTTTATCTATTTGGGTCATCTCCCTTTTCTTTTTGAGAAGCCTGGCTAGAGGTTTGTCAATTTTGTTTATTTTTTCAAAAAACCAACTCTTGGTTTCGTTGATCTGCTCTACAGTTTTTTTTAGATTCTATATTGTTTATTTCTGCTCTGATCTTTATTATTTCTCTTCTTCTGCTGGGTTTAGGCTGCCTTTGCTGTTCTGCTTCTATTTCCTTTAGGTGTGCTGTTAGATTTTGTATTTGGGATTTTTCTTGTTTCCTGAGATAGGCCTGGATTGCAATGTATTTTCCTCTCAGGACTGCCTTCGCTGCATCCCAAAGCGTTTGGATTGTTGTATTTTCATTTTCGTTTGTTTCCATGTATATTTTAATTTCTTCTCTAATTGCCTGGTTGACCCACTCATTCGTTAGTAGGGTGTTCTTTAACCTCCATGCTTTTGGAGGTTTTCCAGACTTTTTCCTGTGGTTTTCAAGCTTCATAGCATTGTGGTCTGAAAGTATGCATGGTATAATTTCAATTCTTGTAAACTTATGAAGGGCTGTTTTGTGACCCAGTATATGATCTATCTTGGAGAATGTTCCATGTGCACTCGAGAAGAAAGTATATTCTGTTGCTTTGGGATGCAGAGTTCTAAATATATCTGTCAAGTCCATCTGATCCAATGTATCATTCAGGGCCCTTGTTTCTTTTTTTTTTTATATATATTTTTTTTCAACGTTTTTTATTTATTTTTGGGACAGAGAGAGACAGAGCATGAACGGGGGAGGGGCAGAGAGAGAGGGAGACACAGAATCGGAAACAGGCTCCAGGCTCCGAGCCATCAGCCCAGAGCCTGACGCGGGGCTCGAACTCACGGACCGCGAGATCGTGACCTGGCTGAAGTCGGACGCCCAACCGACTGCGCCACCCAGGCGCCCCAGGGCCCTTGTTTCTTTATTGACTGTGTGTCTAGATGATCTATCCATTTCTGTAAGTGGGGTGTTAAAGTCTCCTGCAATGACCACATTCTTATCAATAAGGTTGCTTATGTTTATTAGTAATTGTTTTATATATCTGGGGGCTCGGGTATTTGGCGCATAGATATTTATAATAGTTAGCTCTTCCTGGTCGATAGACCCTGTGATTATTATATAATGCCCTTCTTCATCTCTTGTTACAGCCTTTAATTTAAAGTCTAGTTTGTCTGATATAAGTATGGCTACTCCAGCTTTCTTTTGGCTTCCAGGAGCATGATAAATAGTTCTCCATCCCCTCACTCTCAATCTAAAGGTGTCCTCAGATCTAAAATGAGTCTCTTGTAGACAGCAAATAGATGGGTCTTGTTTTTTTATCCATTCTGACACTCTTTGTCTTTTGGTTGGCGCATTTAATCCATTTACATTCAGTGTTATTATAGAAAGATATGGGTTTAGAGTCATTGTGATGTCTGTATGTTTTATGCTTGTAGTGATGTCTCTGGTACTTTGTCTCACAGGATCCCCCTTAGGATCTCTTGTAGGGCTGGTTTCGTGGTGACAAATTCCTTCAGTTTTTGTTTGTTTGGGAAGACCTTTATCTCTCCTTCTATTCTAAATGACAGACTTGCTGGATAAAGGATTCTCGGCTGCATATTTTTTCTGTTTAGCACACTGTAGATATCGTGGCAAGCCTTTCTGGCCTGCCCAGTTTCAAAGGAGAGATCAGTCCCGAGTCTTATAGGTCTCCCTTTATATGTGAGGGCACGTTTATCCCTTGCTGCTTTCAGAATTTTCTCTTTATCCTTGTATTTTGCCAGTTTCACTATGATATGTCGTGCAGAAGATCGATTCAAGTTACGTCTGAAGGGAGTTCTCTGTGCCTCTTGGATTTCAATGCCTTTTTCCTTCCCCAGTTCAGGGAAGTTCTCAGCTATAATTTGTTCAAGTACCCCTTCAGCACCTTTCCCTCTCTCTTCCTCCTCTGGGATACCAATTATGCGTATATTATTTTTTTTTAGTGTATCACTTAGTTCTCTAATTTTCCCCTCATACTCCTGGATTTTTTTATCTCTCTTTCTTTCAGCTTCCTCTTTCTCCATAACTTTATCTTCTAGTTCACCTATTCTCTCCTCTGCCTCTTCAAGCCGAGCCATCCTGGATTCCATTTTGTTTTGCATTTCGTTTAAAGCGTTTTTCAGCTCCTCGTGACTGTTCCTTAGTCCCTCGATCTTTGTGGCAAGAGATTCTCTGCTGTCCTGTATACTGTTTTCAAGCCCAGCGATTAATTTTATGACTATTATTCTAAATTCACTTTCTGTTATATTATTTAAATCCTTTTTGATCAGTTCATTAGCTGTTGTTATTTCCTGGAGATTCTTCTGAGGAGAATTCTTCCGTTTGGTCATTTTGGAGAGTCCCTTGCGTGGTGAGGACCTGCAGTGCACTTCCCCTGTGCTGTGGTGTATAACTGGAGTTAGTGGGCGGGGCCGCAGTCTGACCCGATGTCTGCCCCCAGCCCACTGCTGGGGCCACAGTCAGACTGGTGTGTGCCTTCTCTTCCCCTCTCCTTGGGGCAGGATTCACTGTGGGGTGGCGTGGCCCATCTGGGCTACTTGCACACTGCCAGGCTTGTGTTGCTGGGGATCTGGCGTATTAGCTGGGGTGGGTAGGCAAGGTGCACGGGGGCTGGAGGGGCAGGCTTAGCTCGCTTCTCCTTAGGTGATCCACTTCAGGAGGAGCCCTGTGGCAGCGGGAGGGAGTCAGATCCGCTGCCGGAGGTTTGGCTCCGCAGAAGCACAGAGTTGGGTGTTTGCGCTGCGCGAGCAAGTTCCCTGGCAGGAACTGGTTCCCTTTGGGATTTTGGCTGGGGGATGGGCGGGGGAGATGGCGCTGGCGCCTTTGTTCCCCGCCAAGCTGAGCTCTGCCGTCCGGGGGCTCAGCAGCTCTCCCTCCCTTTGTCCTCCAGCCTTCCCGCTTTCCGAGCAGAGCTGTTAACTTATGACCTCCCAGATGCTAAGTCGCGCTTGCTGTCGGAACACAGTCTGTCCGGCCCCTCTGCTTTTGCCAGCCAGACTCGGGGGCTCTGCTTGGCCCGGGAGCCGCCCCTCCGCCCCGGCTCCCTCCCGCCAGTCCGTGGAGCACGCACCGCCTCGCCGCCCTTCCTACCCTCTTCCGTGGGCCTCTAGTCTGCGCTTGACTCCGGAGACTCCCTTCTGCTAATCCTCTGGCGGTTTTCTGGGTTCTTTAGGCAGGTGTAGGTGGAATCTAAGTGATTGGCAGGACGCGTTGTGAGCCCCGCGTCCTCCTACCCCGCCATCTCCCGGAACCTCCTGTATCTTTGTGTCTAGGTATAGTTTTTTGTGTGAACCTTAGTTTTCATTTCTCCAGGGTAAATATATCTTGAGAGTAGAATTTATAGGTTATGGTTAGTATATTTTTAACTCTGTAAGGAACTGCCAAACTGGTTTCCAGAATGGCTATTTTCATCTTACCACCAGCAGTGTATGAGAGTTCCAGTTGTTTCACTTCTTTGCTAACATATGATATTGTCAGGCATTTAGTGTTATCTTATGGTTTCAATATCCATTTTCCTAATGGCTGATGATGTTGAATATCTTTGCATGTGCTTGGCTGCAGGTATATATCCACTTTGGTGAAATGTTTGTTCAAGTGTTTTGTCCATTTTTAGTTGGGCCATTTTTTTTCCTGTTTAGTTTAGTGAGCTATTTATATATTCTGGATATGAGACTTTGTCAGATATATAATTTGCAATTATTTTCTCCCATCTGTAGCTTTTTATTATTTTAGAGAGAGACAGAGAGAGGGAGAGGGAGAGCACGAACAGGGGAAAGAGGGGCAGAGGGAGGGAGGGAAGGAGGGATCGAGAGAGAGAGAGAGAGAGAGAGAGACAGAATGAATCTTAAGCAGGCTCCATCCTGAGCATGGGCTCAATTTCATGACCGCAAGAGCATGACCTGAACTAAAATCCAGAGTTGGGCACTCAATCAGCTGAGCCACCCAGGTGTCCTGAATCCATCTGTAGCTTTTTTTAAAAAAAATCCCTTAATAGTATTTTACATAGAACAAGAGTTTTTAATTTTGATAGGCTTCCAGTTTATCATTTTTTCCCTTCATGGATTATGTTTTAGTTGTTAACATGTAAGAACTGTTTACCTAACTGAAGATCATTACAATTTTCTCTTGTGTTTTTTTCTAAAAGTTATATTTTTACTTTTTACGTTTATATCTATGTTCCATTGTTGAGTTAATTATTGTATCTAGTTTAGTTGAAGTTTTATCGTTTGGTCCAGTTGTTCCTACATGAAGGCTTTTCTCTCCCAATTGAATTTCCTTTGGATCCTATTGCTGCTGTAAAAACTTTTCACACTTGATAGCTTAAAACAACACAAATTCATTATTTTATAAAGGTCAAAAGTCCAAAATTAGGTTTCCTGGGTCAAAATAAAAACATTTGTCAGGGCTGTATTCCCTCCAGAGGCTCTTTGGGAAGGATCCATTTCCTTGCCCTTTCTACCTTCTAGAGGTCATCTGCATTCCTTGGCTCTTGGTCCCTTCCTCCATCTAAAAGCCAGCAGCATCTTCAGTCTTTCTGACTCTGACTCTTGGCCTCCGTATTCCTATCTTTTCTCTTGACTTTGACCCCCCCCCCCCACCTCCTTCTCATAAGGACCCTCTTGATTACACTTGGCCCACCCAGATAATTCAGGATACTCTCCCCAGCTCATATTCTCATTTAATCACATTTGCAAAGTTTGTTTTGCCATGTAAGGTATCCTCTTCACAGGTTCTGGAGATTAGTACATTAGTAGATGAAGATTTTAGGGAGCCATTATTCTCTCTCTCTCTCTCTATGTAATCATCTTTTTCTGTATTCTGTTCTTGTCCATTGATCAATGTGTATGTGTTTCTCCATTCATCAACACCACATTGACTTCACTGTTGTAGCTTTCTCTTAAGGCATAAAGATAGATTCTTCCAACGTTTTTCTTTTTAAAATTGTTTTGGCTATTCTAATTTCTTTATGTGTATATATAATTCTAGAGTAATCTTGTCTGTAGCTACAAAGAAGCCATATAGGACTTTTAAATGGATTTTTAAATCTGTAGACCAATTTGGAGAAAATTGACATCCCTACTATATTGAGTCTTCTAGTCAGTGAACATAGAATCTCTCTCCATTTACTTGAATTTCCTTTGTTTTATTTCATCTGCATTTATAGCTTTCAGCATACAGACACTGAACATGTTTCATTAGACCACTGGTTTCCAGCCAGACGTGATTTTGCTCTTGAGGGATATTTGGCACTATCTGGAGATATTTGTGATGGTCACAGTTGAGGATGAGTGTGTCACTAGCATGTAGTAGGTAGAAGTTAGGGATACTACTAAACATCCTAAAGTGCACAGAATATTTCTTCCCATAAAAAAGAATTATTTAACCCAGAATGTCCATAGTGCTGAAGATTGAGAAACCCTAGGTTAGGTTTATACTTAGGGATTTCTTTTTGGGGGGAGGGGGATTGTAATTTTTTTTATGTTGGTTTCCAGTTGTTCATTGCTAGCATATTGATACATTAATAATTATGTATTTACATTGGTCATTATATGTTGATAATTATATTGGTAAGTATTGATATATTTGGAGTTTGGTCTATCATTTTATTTTATTTTTGCCAGTTCGTCTTTCTTACTCTATTTCACCTTTCCTGCTATCTTTTGTGTTACTTAAATACATTTTACTATCCCATTTTAATTTATCTATTGTGCCTTTTAGCCTATCTCTTTGTGTAATTTTTTTTTGCAGTTACTCTACGAATTACAATAGTGGTACTTAACTTTTCACAGCTTACTTAGAATCAACATTTTACCATGTCAAGTAGAATGTAAAAACCTTACTATGCCCTATAAGTCACTTTACCTTCCCCCCTTATGTTTACAGGTTATCTTATGTATTATATCTGTATACATTGAAAACCCCATGGTCAATGATTTAACTTTTGCTTTTGTCCACCAAACATATTTTAAAGAACTTAAGAGAATAGGCTACTATATTTGCACAGATATTTAACTATTTCTGTTGGTTTTTCTTCATTCCTGATGTTCCAGATTTCCTTCTGCTTCTATTTCCCATATGTATGAAGACTTTTCTTTAGCAGTTCTTTTTTTTTTTAAGTTTATTTATTTCTTTTAAGAGAGGTGGGGGGGAATGAGCAGGGAAGGGGCAGAGAGAGAGGGAGAGAAAGATTCCCAAGTAGGCTCAGTGCTGTCAGCACAGAGCCCAACGTGGGACTCGATCTCACAAACCATGAGCCAAGATGAAGAGTCGTACGCTTAACCATCTGAGGCACCCGGGTGCTCCCCTGTAGCAGTTCTTTTAGAGGAGGTCTGCTGGTGACTAATTTTTAGTGTTCCTTAACCTGAGAACATTGTGATATTCCTTTCATTCTTGAAAGCTCGTTTTGCTAGTTATAGGATTTTAATTTGACAGTTCTTTTCTTTTACCACTTGAAAAATGTTTTGACACTTCCTGCTGGCCTCCCTGGAAATCTGGTTTCTTCAAATTGTTTTTCCCCCTATATATAATGTATTGTTTTTGTGTAGCTTCTTTTAAGATTTTTAAATTTGTTTTCAGCTTTCAGAATTTTAGTTATAATGTATCTTGAGGGGCACCTGGGTGACTCAGTTGGTTAAGCATTTGACTCTTGATTTCAGCTTGAGTCGTGACCTCAGGTCATGGGATCGAGCCCACATCAGGCTCTGTGCTGAGCATGAAGTCTGCTTAAGATTCTCTCTCTCTCTTCCTCTGCCCCTCTCTCCAGCTCACACTCTCTCATGTTCTAAAATTTAATTTCTTTGGGTTTTCCCTATTTGGAGGGGAGGTTGCTCAGCTTCTTGAATCTGTAAGTTTATGTCTTCTGCCAAATTTGGGGAATTTTTAGCCATTATTTCTTTGAATACTTTTTCCAGCTTCACACTTTCCTATTCTTCTGGGACTCTAAAAAGGAGTGATCTTTTTTTTTTTTTTTTTTAATAGTCCATAGATCCCTGAGGCCCTCCTGCCCCTTTTTAGTGTTTTCTCTCTGTTGTTCATATTCAGTAAATTTTATTGTTCTGTCTTCATGTTGACTGATTCTCTCCTTTGTCTTCTCCATTCTGCCACGGAGCCCATCCATTCAGATTTTTTTGAATTCTGCCATTTACTTTCCACTTCTAGATTTTTCATTTGGTTCTTCTTTATGTCCTCTGTTTATCTCCTGAGACATTATATATTTTGATGTTTGAAGCATGTTCATAAATGCTCCTTGAAGCACTTTTATTTTTTTAATGTTTATTTATTTTTGAGAGCGAGAGAGAGGCGCACGCGTGCATGAGTGGGGGAGGGGCAGAGAGAGGGAGACACAGAATCTGAAGCAGCTCCAGGCTGTGCGCTGTCAGCACAGAGCCCGATGTGGGGCTCAAACTCATGGACGGTGAGATCATGACCTGAGCTGAAGTCAGACACTTAACTGACTGAGCCACCCAGGTGCCCCATTGAAACACTTTTATGATGGCTATTTTGAAATCCTCATCAGATAATTCTAATATTTATGTCTGTTGATTGTATTTTCTTATTTCAAGTTGATATCTTAGTAGTCCTTGGTATAAGGAGTGATTTTTTTTTTTATTGAAATCCAGATATTTTGGGTATTATGCTATAAGATTCTGGATCTTTTTAAAATCTTTTGTTTGTTAGGAGGCCTCCTGTGACACTGTTCCAGTGAGGATGGAGTGTTGCCTCATTACTGCAGGTGGGGTTGAAAGTACAGGTTCTTACCTTCGCCTCCACTGACTCCTACAGGAAGGAACCCCTCCTGACTGCTAGGTGGGGTAGTTCAGACTTCTCAGTAGGATGAAAGACAAACTACACACCAGCAGAAAATTTTTACAAATCACATATCCAGCAAAGGCCTCTATATCTAGAAATATATAAAGAACTTTAAAATTCAATAGCAAAAACAAAAAAACAACCCAGTTCTAAAATTTGCAAAAGACACAAACAGATATTTTACAGAAGAGGATATATGGGTGGAAAATCAAAATATGAAAAGATGTTCAACATCATTGCTGTCACGGAAACAAATTAAAACCAAAAGATATCACTATACATTTATTAAAATAGTTTCAAAATAAAAAATAGTGATGATATCAAATGTTGGTGAGGATGTGGAGGAATTGGATCACTCATACTTTACTGGTGGGAATGTAAAATGGTACAGCCACTCAGAAAGGGCATGACAGTTGCCTAAAAAGTTCAGTGTAGACTTAGCAGTTGTACTCTTGGGCATTTATCCTAGAGAAATGAAAACTTATGATCACCTGTATGAAAATTTCCAAAGCATCTTTTTATTTGTAGTCCAAAACTAGAAACAACCAAAATGTCCTTCAGGGATGAATGGTTGAATAAATTCGGTACATCCATGGAATAGTACTCAGCTATAAAAGATGAGATATTGATGCATGCATCATCCTTGATCAACTTCAGGGGCATTACGCTGAGAAAAAAAAACAGGTCGATCTCAAAAGATTACAAATTATATTATTCCATGTATATAATATTCTTAAAATTACTAAACTATAAAGATCAAGAACAGATTAGTGCTTGCCAGGGGACAGGGACTGAGATGTCGGGGGAGGTGGGATGGGAGTGAATATAAAGAACTGTAGCACAAGAGATTTCTTTTGTTGTGATGGGGTAGTTCTGTATCTTGACTGTGGTGATTGTTACATGCATCTGAACATGGGATAAAATGGCGTAGGACCATTTGGTAATACATACAAACCACACACATACATGAATACACATTTAAATATGGTAGAAACTGAATACATATTTAAATATGGTAAAAGCTGAGCGAGTTCTGTAGTCTAGTTAACAGTAATGAGCCAATGTACATTTTTGGTCTTGATATTGAACTATAGCTATATCAGATGTCATCATTAGGAGATGCTGAGTGAAGGGTCGAGTCTCTTTGTACTACTTTTGCAACTTTCTGTGAGTCTACAGTTGTTTCAAAAGAAAATGTTTTTAGAAAATTCACATTTCTCTGAAATGGTTTAAGTGTAGTTCTAGTGAAAGCAGAGTATTAGGGAAAACCAGTATTTGTCACCCTCCCCATGCTCAAAATATCACAAGGCCAGTGCAGCCAATACACATGTACTAATAAAAATATCTACGCATAATATAATCCTTTCCATTTCTTTTGTGTTTTTTATTTCTTTCCTTTCTAAAATTACGTTTTTGGGAGAACTGGAAGTAATTAACAATTATTATTAGAGGTAGTACTATGTTCTTAGCATTATGCTAACTGCCTTTTTTCTGCCAATAAAAATACAGGACAGATGACATTCATATTACAAAGATGCTCCTGGGGCACCTGGGTGGCTCAGTCGGTTAAGCATCCGACTTTGGCTCAGGTCATGATCTCGTAGTCCGTGGGTTCGAGCCCTGCATGGGGCTCTGTGCTGACAGCTGAGAGCCTGGAGCCTGCTTCAGATTCTGTGTCTCCCTCTCTCACTGCCCCTTCCCCGCTCACACTCTGTCTCTCTCTGTCTCTCAAAAAATGAATCGATGTTAAAAAAAAATTGAAGATGCTCACATATTTGACCAACCCAAACACATTTTCAAGAAAGTAAAATTACACAACTTTCTTGGTGATACATTAATTAGTTTTGGTCACTATGCACTCTGGCTGTGGCAAAGATATAATAGGCTGTAAGTTATGAGAATTGCGTGCTAGCTGTAACTATCACTTTTTCTCCCACTCAAGAAATTGTATTGGAATGCAAGTGAGGGGATGTGGTCTTATTATACGGAAACCCTGGAATCAGCTATGATTTATTTAAATTATTTGTGTCATACTTTATAGCTGGTTTCAACAGCACATATGAGAGCATCCACTTTAGGGTGCAAATGTAGTAAAATAATATGGTCTCTTGCTTTATGAGCTGCTAATATGGCTATGGTATACTAGAAGAAAATTCTGAATTTCAAGTCAGTCTTGGATTTTAATCCCAGCTCTGCTGCTTCCCAGACAAGTTATTAAACCTCATGGAACCTGAGTTTCCTCAGTTACACGGATATCCATTTAATGGAATTGTTATTTCATTCAGCTTTTACCTTTGTGAAGGTACATAGCACCATACCTGATTCCTGTAGGTATTGTTCACAAAATGTTTGTTTGCCACAAAAGGTTTGTGAACTGAGGTTGAGAAGCCAGTATATCCGTGCACATTGCTCCTAGAATGTGAATGATAAATATATAATAAAAATGATAGATACTGATGTATAAACCATCAAAAAGAGGAGTTGGAAAATCGGAAGAATGTCACATGGGCTGCAAGTTTCAGAGAAGGGAATGGTATTCAGAGTGGGTTTTGAAGAATGGAGAGGCAGGTAAATCTGGCAGGTAGGCCATTTCAAGCAGAAGCAAGAGCTTGAGATTATATGATTATATAGGAATCAGAATCGACAATTTTGTCATACTTGAAACTTGCTATTATATTAGATTATATTTTAGAAGTCAGAAAAAAACTTTAAGCAATTTATCCCATACTGTTTCGTTCTTAAAAGTGTTCCAACATCTGCTGTGTATTTTAATGATATTATTGAATGAGAGTACCTGCTTGGTTGCTAGGACACTTGTACACTTTACTTCAAAATCTTGGTTGGTAAGATTTACATAGCTCTTGTCAGTTGTCAGCTAAACTTAGGCTTGTTGACAATACTTTAAATGGAATGTTTACAAGGGGTGGGATTTCATTGTTTTTGGTAAGCCTAACAGAATTGCTTTCACATGTTATTGTATATGAATTTAATTTCTTTAAAGCTTTGGCATTCTAATCAGTTTTCTATTCTTAAATGATAGTTGGTGTATTTGATACTGTAACCTTGCAGAAAATGTGAAATGTGAGTGATTGAATATTTGCCTTGAACATATGAAAGCATTATACCCATAGTTTTCATATTTTTTGGTATATTCTCATGGAGAAATAGGTTGGTTTTTAAAAGCTTAGTTTGGTATTTAGTGGGTTTTTTTTAGTATTGGAGCAAAGGAATCTTTTTAAATTTTTATTATTGAATTATAGTTGACATACAATGTCATATTAGTTTCAGGTATACGATACAGTGATTCAGTAATTGTATACATTACTCAGTGCTCACCACAATAAATGTAGTCACCATACAACATTATTACAATATTATTGATTATATTTCTTATGCTGTACTTTTCATCTCTGTGACTTATTTTGTAACTAGAAGTTTGTACCTCTTAATTCCCTTCATCTGTTTCACTAATTCCCCCACCTCTTCTCTGAACAAAGGAATCTTTTTGTGGGGCAAATAGATCTATCAGTGTTATGTGTGTGTGGCTTTTTTTTCCCCCCAATGGTGAGTCAGCCACAGAGATACTTGTAATTTATTGCTTTTGAGATACTTTTTTGCTATATAATTTTAGTTTTACTATTATTTTGGTGAACAAATAATTTTACATATTTGATTGAATGTGTATGTATGATTGAAGATATATATATATAGAACTATAGAAGATATATATATAAAGAACTATCATATAAGGCAGTTTGCCTTAAGTGCCAGAAGCTCTGTAGGATTTCAGATAATGGAGAGAGCATTTCGAGTAAATGATCAGGGATTATTTCATGGAGGCCCAAGCATTTGACTAATGCACGTAAGTTATAAATTAATATTAACATGGCAGTCAGTGTCAGGTAGGAGTCCTGAAATGACAGCTCTCCAATGCCAAAGATTTTATCTTTATAAACTAGGAAAATCATTTCAATACTAGTAAATGATTAATATCTAAACATTCCCATAAACACTAATTTAAGGTAAATACTTGTACTTTTAGAAAATATTTTGTATATGATGGATAATTGCTTTTATATTTTTAGGCCATGAATATTGTGGTTCCCTTCATGTTTAAATATGCTGTAGACAGCCTCAACCAGATGTCGGGAAACATGCTGAACCTGAGTGATGCACCAAATACAGTTGCAACCATGGCAACGGCAGTTCTGATTGGCTGTATGTGTGATTCTTTAATCTATCTACAGGTGTTGACTTTCTTCAAGAGGGTTTCATCATATTTGAGCAGATGACCTTTTTACCACAAACACAAGTTAGCATTTTGGATGTTTATCGTTTTACATGTGATTTTTGATAGGTAGTTTAAAAAAATTCTTTATGTTTTCTAAAATTCTGTAAAAACAGTTTCATTTTTTAAGTTCTAGAAAAATATAACATGAAATAAGATATTAAATTCATAATTACCACTTCTAATAGTAGTTAGTTAATAATAAATTCATAATTACCACTTCTAATAATTGTTAATAAGGTTCCTGAAAATAAGGCTAGTTATTTTCTTGTTATTGTTGTTAACTGCTTAATGGGAAATAGCTAAATAATGCTATATGTATATTAATGCTTCATTAAGTTACATTCAATAGCCTTGACACATTTACCATTTTTAAAGAACAGAATATGTTGCTTTGTTTACTCCTGCATTAGAAAGGACACTTTATGAGACTCAGGAGGTTTGAATGGGGGCATGCTTTAGTCAAGGCACTTGATTGTTCAGGATCTCGATTTTATCATTTGTTATTCGGGGGAATTGGATTAGATCAAAAAAACCTGTACAGATATTGTACATTTATCCACAATAAGGCCATGCGGGGTGCTACTTATTAAAAGTATTTAGTTGGAGGGGTACCTGGGTGGCTCAGTCAGTTAAGCATCTGACTTAGCTCAGGTCATGATCTCACAGTCCATGATTTCAAGCCCCACGTCAGGCTCTGTGCTGACAGCGCTCTCCCTCTCTCTCTGCCCCTCCCCCACTAGCACGCTGTCTCTCAAAAATAAAATAAAAACATTAAATTTTTTTAAAACTTAAAAACAAGTATTTAGTTGGAAAAAATCTTTCATCATCTGGAGTTTATAGAGGAAAATAACACTGAAAGGGATTCAGGGTGGTGGAAGGATTGGTACTCACTAGGCTAGATGCTTGCTTTCTAGGTTTCTTTTAATGGAAGTATTCTGTGATGTATTCATTTATTGTGTAAGTACTTTCTTACTTGCCATATGTTTATCATTTTTACACTCCTATGATTCGAATGTTTTCACATCCCACTTTTTCTTTTGAATGTCTTGTCAGATGGTGTATCAAGAGCTGGAGCTGCCTTTTTTAATGAAGTTCGAAATGCAGTATTTGGCAAGGTAGCCCAAAATTCAATCCGAAGAATAGCCAGAAATGTCTTTCTCCATCTTCACAACCTGGATCTGGCTTTCCATCTGAGTAGACAGACAGGAGCTTTATCAAAAGCTATTGACAGAGGGACAAGGGGTATCAGTTTTGTCCTGAGTGCTTTAGTATTTAATCTTCTTCCCATCATGTTCGAGGTGACTCTTGTCAGTGGTATTTTGGTAAGTAAAAAATTTTTCATAACAAGCTTTTATCTTACATTCTCATTGGAAGCTATTTAGTACTGGAAGCTGTAGTGCTATTGAATGCTCATGGTTTGAAAGCAAAATTCCACGGTACCAGAAGGATTATGCAGTTTATTTAATTATTTTGCTACAGGCTTCAAGGGACCATTCAAAATCTTTATCATGTTGTTATTGTAAAGAGCTGGTCACTTCTACACATAGATCAGTCATTTAGTGCTTGTAATTTTTTTGTTAATAGAGATTTTTGTATATGACTTTGGACTGGTATACTCAGATTATCTAGATTTTTATTCACCATTTATAACATTTAAGCAATTTCATATTTTGTAATTAAGACTGTATATATACATTTTATTCCTCTTAAGGCTTATTGCATTATTTTTATCCTAGCATATGACAGTAGTATCAATGTGGCAAGTGTAGTGGCTTTCTTCCCTTGTTACCTAAAGTAGCTTTTCTAAGGTATTTGATATCTCACAAAATTATTTATTTATACAATTCCCATCAACATATTTCTATTAAAATCTTTTGATTGATATTTGCTGTTACATATTATAAGCTATTTGCAAGAACAGTGACTGTTTATCATTTCTTATTTTGCCTTCTCCAGTATTATAGATGTGGTGCCCAGTTTGCATTAGTAACCCTCGGGACACTTGGTGCATACACAGCATTCACAGTTGCTGTTACACGGTGGAGGTAAAGTATTTCCTAGAGGCCAGTCAAGGTTCAGAAATTAGTTACATTTACATAGCAAAAATTTCATGCCTATGTGAATCTTTGTCTTACAGAACTAGATTTAGAATAGAGATGAACAAAGCAGATAATGATGCAGGTAATGCTGCCATAGACTCACTGCTGAATTATGAAACTGTGAAGGTAATATGTTTAATTATACTTCCTCTCCCTTTCACACTGCACAGAGATTTGTTCTGCCATTTAGCTGAATAGGTGCTGTAAGTTAGAGCTTCAGATTAGGATAGGATCTCTAAGTGTGATGAAATAATTGTACTTTATTATTTTTCTTTATTTGGAAATTCTCCTCTCTTTCCACCTCAGTTTTTGTGTGGCAACATCAGAATTTTACCTTCTGAATTAATTTGTAAGTGATGAGTATATTTAGCATCTTGATTCAGAATTAACACTAAGCTAATCAAACTGACATGTAAGGTCTTGACTGTCCCTCAGAGGACCTAGCATATAGTGATTTTCATTAATTCTCATTTATGTGTCCATTTTTCCATTTAACAAATATTCCTGAATGGTTCTTGTGTCCAAAGCACTACACTAAGTCCTGTGATGGGGAAGTGTGGTAAAAATGATTGATAAAAGGCTTGCCCTCCCAGAATTAAGTCCCGTAAATTGGGAGAATTATAGTTAAGTATGCAGTTGACTATAAAAGAAAGCATAAAGTGGTGGGGGCAATGAGAACTGTCAGTTCAATCTCAGAGGATCAGGGGAAGAAAGCTTTGTAAAGGAAGTGCCATTAACACTTTTTTTTAGATTTGGGCTTAAATTAACCAGGCCTTCAGTAAATATGCAATGAATTTTATGGACTTTTCAAATATAGTTCATTGTGGAAAACTGCAGGAGTACCATAGCTCAATGTATTGAAAGTTTTTAAAGTGGAGTATGGCAATACAAAATTGAATCCATACATAAAGTCTGATGAAAAGGATACTAATCACTTAAGAGAAAAATTATAATTGTACTTGCATGTAATAATTATTTTTGTATATTTTGTAGTATTTTAATAATGAGAACTATGAAGCACAAAGATATGATAGATTTCTGAAGACATATGAGACTGCTTCATTGAAAAGTACCTCTACTCTGGCTATGCTGAACTTTGGTCAAAGTGCTATTTTCAGTGTTGGTTTAACGGCTATTATGGTGCTCGCCAGTCAGGGAATCGTGGCAGGTAATGGATCTGCAGTTTTCACATTTATAGATGTTTTTCTTAACCTTTATAAATAAGGATTGATGAAAGGAATGTATATATTAGTCTTAGTTATAAAGCATATTCAATAAAGTGCTTTAACATCCTTGGATTACTTTCCTTTTTATATCAGAATGTGTTTTCTTAATTGTATAATAGTGGTTTTTTTTAACTTCCTTTTGTTTGACACTACAAGTTTAGCACTGGCTCCCTCATTAATTAGAACTACTGTTTATCCATTTTGTGAGGCTACGTATTGATTCTTTCAGGAGTAAATTCTTTTTTTAGCATCTGATATTTCTAATTTCTCTTGTAGACCTGGAAAGCAATGTAATTAATTTAGTGTTTAGTCCAAAGAACTAAAATGCACCACACATACTTTTTACAATTACAAGTTACATTTTAATCTTTCTATTAATTTTACATTTGCAAAACATTTCAAAAGTGAATAATGTCTCTGCCTCTTTTCTGTAATCTGCCCACTCAGTTAAGATTTATTCATTCACTGTGACCTTAATATATGGTTTCATTCCCAATCATGATACCCATTTGTTCCAATTTTTAATATATACTTAAATTTTTTTTTTCTATTTCACATTGCAAAGAAACTTGCTAGTGTCTTAGGAAGAAAGGAGAGAGATATTTAGCCATCCATTTCTATCTTCACTTAAACCATTCTTTTTTTGTGTGCGTATATTATGTATAGTGTATGGGTAGGTGGTTCCCATTCCACTTATATCAAGTTCTCTATATTCCTAAATCATGAATTAAAATGCTTTTAAATTTGCATAGACCTTAAGAGTTACTGGTTATGTGCATTTTATGCTATGAAAATTATAGCATAAATTTTTAAAATTTATTATAGTTATAGAATATTATATTCCAGACTAATAAACTTCTCTATCTTAAGCTGGAAAAGTTTATAACATCTAAAATACCTTTTTTTTCTTCTGTCAACTACATATTAAGGTACCCTTACTGTTGGAGATCTAGTAATGGTGAATGGACTGCTTTTTCAACTTTCATTGCCCCTTAACTTTCTGGGGACTGTATATAGAGAAACTAGACAAGCACTGATAGATATGAACACCTTGTTTACTCTACTCAAAGTAGACACTCGAATTAAAGTAAGTAATCTATTTAGTACCTTTTAAACAGCATGTGAGCATCATCCCATTAATAGGATTATTCTAAGGGAATATTCTTACATCACCATGTTAGCAAACCAGTTTCTTTTTTGCAGGAATTGGGGCTATGATGTGTATTAAGAGGTTGTTAGAGCTTTTACTTCCATGTTTAGAAACCTTACAATGTTAGCAAAGAATATTATACCTAGAAGCTAAATTTTGTTAACTTGAATTATTTGTACTTGCACCTGATTTACTTTTGCTAATCATGGTATAAAATGTGTGATTGCCTTTCCTCATGTCCTAAACATCCTTACTCCCCTGCCCACCATCCCTCTACCTGCCCCCCAAAATTGCTCAAAAATCAAAACATTTAGGAGTTCTTGACCTTAGTGAGGAGTTAAAAAAAAAAACTTTAAAAGCATGCTTGGAAGTGGTCTAACACTACTTATAAACCTCCCTTTTCCCCATTTTTTCCCTTTTTCTGTGAATTAGAAAATTGTCTACATAGCTGTAGTCTACATGGTATATAAAGTGGCTTTTTTTCTCTTCCCTACTAGGACAAGGCAATGGCATCTCCCATTCAGATCACACCACAGACATCTACGGTTGTCTTTGATAATGTGCATTTTGAATATGTTGAGGGGCAGAAAGTCCTTGATGGAGTATCTTTTGAAGTCCCTGCAGGAAAGAAAGTGGCCATTGTAGGAGGTAGTGGGTCAGGGTGGGTAATTTAGTTATTTATAAAATTCTACATCATTGATTGATGATTCTCAATGTAATATTTTTTCTTTATCATAAAATGATTACAGTGGTTTAAAACAGGGATTCCCTAATGCCAATAAGAGCTAATTAACCTTTTCTTGTCTTCAATTTCAGAAAAAGCACAATAGTAAGGCTGTTGTTTCGCTTCTATGAGCCTCAAAAGGGTAACATTTACCTTGCTGGTCAAAATATACAAGATGTGAGCCTGGAAAGCCTTCGGCGGGCAGTGGGAGTAGTACCTCAGGTATTTAAAAAAGGAAGAAAACCTATTTGGGGAAAAACTTACTGGGTTGGTAGATTTTTGTTAGAATAATTTGAATCCAAAGAGTATATTGCTAACTAAGTAGGAAGCATTAGACCCTACAGGTAAATTCTGTTACCAAAAAGCCTTAAAAAAATGTGAATGAAAAATCTGAATGATGGAAAAAAAATTTTTTAGATCTTAGAAAGATAGCATAATATAATGGAAAGAGCCCAGGCTAGAATCAGACAGATATGGATTCTAACCCTAGCTCTAACCCTTGTAAGTTCTGTGGTCTTGGTCCTCAGTTTATCTTTAAAGTAAGGATAATAACCATCTGTCTTATGGGATAGAATTTTTATGGATTAGAGACAATATCTATAAAGCACTAAGCACAATATCCATCACATAATGCTCAGTAATTTAAAGCTATTACTATAATTTTGAACAGTTTTTGACATAGTGAATTTATTTATTTATAAAATTTTCTTTAATATCTATTTAATTTTGAGAGAGAGATAGAGCACGAGAGGGGGAACGGCAGAGAGAGAGGGAGACCCAGATCCAAAGCAGGCTCCAGGCGTTGAGCTGTCAGCACGGAGCCCAGTTGGGGGGCTCAAACTCAAAAACCATGAGATCATGACCTGAGCCAATGTCGGACGCTTAACCAACTGAACCACCCAGGTACCCCAATGTAGTGAATTTATAAAACTTAGAAAAGCAGTTTGGTTATCTGCTTCCATGTTTATGCCTTGTTTACCACTGACTTCTTAGAACCACCTACAGTGCCTGACCCATAGCAAGCATTTAACAAATATTTGTTGAATGACTTTAGGGGAAAAATAAATTCTGAGCAAAATCTGAGAAGACAAGGATGCCTTATAGGATGTAAATTTTTCTTATGCTAAAAGCCAACAGAGAGACCCGGAAACTAGTTTCAGACTAGAATCTGAATTAAACTCCTAGGAGAACTGTAAGAAAGGGATCAGACAGGGATATGTAGCTTATAAAAGGCCTCTAAGTGATCTGACACATGCCACTCTGCCCCGTCCTCCCTCTTTTTCACTGAGAATCCCAAATGTTAGTGTGCATGAATCGCCTAGGGAGATTATTGAAATTCCAGCTCTTTCACACACCTTAATTCTAATTTAGGAGGGCTGTGTGGGGCCCAGAACCCTGCATTTTTGAATATGCTTCCTACATGATTCTGATATAGATAATTCACAATAGACTTTATGTTGAGAAACACTAACCTAAACTGTATATCAAGTGAAAATATATATGGTTAATAAAAAGACGCTGATCCTCACTGGAGGCCTTACCAATGTAAATTAAATCAACAATGGGATACCATTTTTCACCTGTCAGCAAGGATTTTAGAATTCATAATGTGCAGTTTGGGCAAGGCTGTGTAAAATGGCTAGTCTGGTGTTTGTCTGGTGTAAGTATACAGCTTTCCTGACAAGCAGCAAGAGCCAGAATAATATTCAAATCCTTTATTCCAATAATTCTGCCTCTAGGATGTTTTAGTAAGGAAATAAACAGAGATGTGAACAGATTTTTATATGCAAAGATGGTCATTACAGTATTATTTTTAATATCAGAAGTTAAAAACATATTTATAATAACAGAAGTTGAAAACAGTGTAAATATCCAAAACAATAAGTAGATGGTTAAATTATCACCATAGAATCAAGTGGCAAAAAGCCATTTATAAATGAGCTGTTTGTAAAGAATATTGAGTGTCATGGAAAAATACTAAAATAAAAGTTTGTTGAAAAAGAGGATACCAAGCAAAATATAAAATCTCAATTTTATAATATTAAAGGAATACATGTTAAGTAGAGGAGAAAGGAGAAAACACACCAAATGTTAATAGCAGTTATCACTACATGATAGGATTATGGATTATTTAATTAATTTTTATTTTACCGTATTTTTTGAATTTTCAAAGTTTCCAGATAGCATTTATTAACTCTTCTGAATATAAAATATTTAAAAATAAGTATTTTCTTTTTATAGAACTTCAAGCTTATTGGGGTTAAGTACCATCTCAATATAAAAACTTTTTTATATTAGTAGTTGGCTTAAAATGTTTAAAATATTATTTGAAGTAATACCTGAAACTCTGGGGCTGATTGTGATATTAAAGAAGATATTAATTATCTTGGTTAAGGTAAAGTAATGGAGCCATTTTATTTCATTTTACTAACTGTTGCCTTTCAACCATTTAGAGACTAAGTCAAAATAAGATGAAATATCAAATGAATGCTTGCAGTGAACTTTCTCCAAAAAATATCTATAGTGTATAAATCCTTTGTTTTCTGTGTCCAGTTTAAAAGCTTCTGAGGAACATATAACATATTCAGCCTCATTAGTAATTAGGGAAGTGCTAATTTAAACGAAAAGCAATTTTTACCCACAAAAGTAGCAACAACTGAAACTTATTAATATGCAGGCCTGTTGAGAAAACAGGGACCTGACAAACTCATAAAATATGGGTTGAAGTGTGTATACTGTTGGAGCATTTTGGAAGACAGGCAGTACTCTCAAAGGATGAATGTATGCTTCCCTTTTAACTCATCAATCTACTCCTAGGAATCCTTCTTACAGAAATACACAAGTGCACAAATTCCTATATGTAATGCTATTTTATTCCAACATTGTAGTAGCAAAAATTTGGAACCTACATTAATGTCTATCAATAGAGAAATAAATAAATACATTGTTAGTATCATACAACTATTAAAAACAGTGAGGTAGGATTACTGATGTGAACAATTTCCAGGGTATGTTAAGTGAAAAATGCAATTTATAAAATTATATATTTATAGATATAGATGCAGTATGACTCCCCTATGTGAAAAAAAAAGTGTATGGCATATAAATGTATCAAAAATCTGGATTGATATTCAATACATTGTTCGTGGTGATTAGTACTGGGGAGGGAAATGGGATTGCAGGGATGAGGGGGATGATAAAGGGGTTATATTTTACTCTTTATGTCTTTACTAAATTGTTTGAATTTTTTATAATGGATATACATGTATATGTATGTATACATAAATCTGCTCCAGGATGCTGTCCTCTTCCACAATACTATTTACTACAACCTCTTATATGGAAACATCCATGCTTCACCTGAGGAAGTGTATGCAGTGGCAAAATTAGCTGGACTCCATGATTCAATTCTTCGAATGCCACATGGATATGACACACAAGTAGGGGAACGAGGACTCAAACTTTCAGGTAATCAGATTTTAGATCTGTCCCATTGTATAGAGCCATTTTCTAGAAAATGTAATGACAGAGTACATACCGAGTGCTCATCCAGTCACTTTCAAGAAGGTCTCAGCCATCACTGCAAATAATGTTGGAAATAACTTCTCAAGTCATGCAGATGTTTTTTGTTTTGTTTTGTTTTCACTTGCAGCTGCAAACAGTAAGTACTTAATAGTAGATTACTGATATGTGCTCAGATCAGTGTTAACTTATTATCCATAATTTTAATATTAAAGGAAAGTGAAGATCATTATTCACCTGAGAAAGTACTAAGAGGAGGCAAAAGTAATTTTATAGTAAATAGTGTATCTCATCATAATTTCCTAGTTTGTTGCAGGATGTTTTCAATGCTTTAGACTTCCTTACACTTGATATACTTAACTGCTGTAGTTTCTGTACAGTTAACTTCATTTTCATGTTCTTGTTGGTTCAGTGATCAAGTAAATTTTGGGGCTTGTAGGTTTCTATTTAAGTGTTTAATAATGAGATTGCTAGGTTTAATAATCATTATCTTATAAAAACTGAATTTTTGGGGCGCCTGGGTGGCTCAGTCAGTTAAGCATCCGACTTCAGCTCAGGTCACGATCTCACGGTCCGTGAATTCAAGCCCCGCATCGGGCTCTGGGCTGGTGGCTCGGAGCCTGGAGCCTGCTTCCTATTCTGTGTCTCCCTCTCTCTCTGCCCCTCCCCCATTCATGCTCTGTCTGTCTCTGTCTCAAAAATAAATACACGTTAAAAAAAAAAACTGAATTTTTTTGGAGGATCCATAAAAATATTTTTTCACCAAAAATTATTTGAATTCCAGAAGTGTAATGCTATCTAATGCCTAAAAGTATTACTGTAACTCATAAATACACTATACCCTTTACATTTATTCTCCACTCTAGTTTAATTTAGGGAGGAAATAGGTAGATTAAGGATGGAGGTGAGGCGAAAAGAAAATGAAGAATACTCCGTGAATTTTAATGAGTCCCCATTTGTTTTCATTACAAACTGGTTTCATTTATTCACAACATTGATTAGGTACATACTATGTACAAGCTAATATGCTAAATGATTTAAGAGTTAAAAAGATGAAGCAAAAACGGACTTGCTCTCAAGGAATTTGCAGTCCATTAGAAAGTTTTGATCTAGGTTTAGGAAATGTTAAGCAAAGATTGTTTTCAAGTTAGGTTGGTTTATAGTGTTTTTAATTTTTTTATGTTTATTTTTGAGAGGCAGAGAGTATGAGTGGGGGAGTGGCAGAGAGGGAGAGAGACATCAAATCCGAAGCAGGCTCCAGGCTCTGAGCTGTCAGCACAGAGCCCAATGCAGGGCTCAAACTCACAAACCACAAGATCATGACCTGAGCTGAAGTCGGATGCTTAACCGACTGAGCCACGCAGGTGCCCCTGTAGTGGTTTTTTTTATTATCACCTGATAGTATAAGATACTTGCATCATTCCAGTCCCCCTTTATACTTTACCATTGCTCTTAATGGTAGTAGTGTCCAGCTAACCAGACCACCTCCAGATGATTTGTCCAGTTGCCTAATTCTAAAGATATACAAGTTTTCACATAGTATAAACTAGGCCTCTCAATATATGACTGCTTCAGATAGTTATGCCACATGCCATTTTCCAATCAAATTTTTCCTATCTGCATGCCTTTGGGAGTAAGAATGGCTAAAGAAATTGTATTCTTACCTAATACCCATCGCCTTACAGCTAGACCTCTCTGAATGAGCATTTGTATTATTTAGTGTCTATGCTAATATTTATGGTAGGGAACAAACAAATGTTTCTTCTTCAATTTCCAAAATTCTATTGAATAGAATTGAAACTGAGTTGGTTTCCGCTTGAAATTTGGGAAGCATGTCTAAACTAGTCCTTCCTCTGAGTATCTACTTCTTTTAGGCGCTTTCTGCCACTGAGTTGCCAGGTGGGTAAGCAGATAGTTCTGGCATGATGCCTGCTTTGGTAGGAGAATTTTGATCTTATTGAATGGGGAAGAATGTGGATAGTATAAATATAAACTTATGTACTAGTATTAGACATAAGGAGCTCCCTTTACTGGTTGGAAATAATAATTGCAGAAGAAATATAAAGTGTACCAATAAATAGGTGGAGCTTGCTTCCTGAAGAGGTTACTGAAGCTGAAAAATACAAGTTTGTTCAGACATTGATAAATTACCGGATAACAGAAAAGAAGCCAAGAGGGGCATATTCAGCAAAACATTATCTTCTATATTTCCAACTGTAGTTTTGTGTAAGATTGATGACTTTAGACCTACTTCCCTTCCCAGTAAGGGAGGAAAAGATTTCTTTGTTTTCACTAGAGTATATTTAGGAATAAATATGGGCTTGCATATTATGATAGGAAGAGCATTGGCATGAGAGTCAGGTCTAGCCCAGATTCCACTGGAATTTGCTCTGTGACCTTGACTAAACCCAGTAAACCTTTCTGGGTCTCTGTTCCTTTCTGTTTTAAAATTCTGCTTTTCTAGAGACCATAGCAAGTAACTAAGGTGAAATACGAGGTATCGAGTATATACCTTTAACTTTGAAGGGTGCAATAAAAGTAATATCTTCCAGAAAAAATCCTTGAGAAGAATACTGGCTGAATGGTACTTTTTTGTTAAGAAATAAATTTATTTCTTTATTTGTTTTAAGTTTTATTTTAAATGTTTATTTATTTTTGAGAGAGAGATAGAGTGTGAGTAGAGGAGGGGCAGAGAGAGGGGGAGACAGAATCCCAAGCAGGCTCTGTGCTGCCAGCACAGAGCCCGATGCAGGGCTTGAATTCGTGAACCATGAGATCATGACCGAAGCTGAAACCAAGAGTCAGATGTTTAACCAACTGAGTCACCCAGGTGCCCCTTTGTTTGTTTGTTTAGAGAGAGAGAGAGAGAGAGAGAGAAGGTACAAGGGAGAGGCAGAGAGAGAGAAGGGCAGGCAGTTTCTGCACTCTCGGTGCAGAGCCTGATGTGGGACTCAAATTCACGAATCATGAGATCATGACCTGAGCCAAAATCAAGAGTCAGACGCTTTAAGCGACTGAGACACCCAGGCACCCCAAGAAATACATTTAGATATTCAGTTTTGTGTTTTCCAAGATTCCAGGTTTCAGATATTGAATTTAGTTTTGTCTTTGTTAGTTCTCTAATATTGAAATTGTTCTGAGATGCTGTCAATTGGGAAGTAATATAAAGTAACAAATGTAATGAGCATATTTACGGTGAGAGGAATAATTGTGGAATCAAAGCTGTTACTTCTCCTTTTTCTCTTTACCTGCCACAAAGTCAGAATCCAGAATTATATTTATGTTCCAGAGCAGAGTGTATAGTTTGTCAAAGGATATCATATATGAACTTAGACTCTTAAAACTGAGTAAAATGAACAGTGATCAGAGGTAAATGTTAAAGGCATTACTTGGTGGTTATGATCAGTGGAAATACTAGAAACATAAAATGTTGTTATGTTATATATCCTTAAACTAAATTTTTCTTTACCAGGAGGAGAAAAGCAAAGAGTAGCAATCGCAAGAGCCATTTTGAAGGACCCCCCAGTCATTCTCTATGATGAAGCCACTTCATCATTAGATTCAATTACTGAAGAGGTAAATGATGATGAAAATGCCATGCTCTTCAATTCTCAATGCTTAACTTTTCTCCTTGGAAGTTTCAGTAAAATGGCTACATTCTTTTGTATTCTGAATGAACTTCAGTAGGAGGTAGGATAGAGCAAAATACCTGGCCCTTTTCCCCTATATAGCAAGTATTGATAACTATCAAGAATGCTAAGTTGCATTGAACTATCACATTGCTAAGTCCATTTGCAAAAGTGTCTCCTTTTAGAACCGTGTGACTGTTATCATCCTTGCCTCTTGAAAAGCTTGTAAGACTTGCCTACTCTGCTGCAAAGGAAAAACATTTTAGTCTTTCTGCCATTGCCACTTAACACTCATGAAAACAGGTCGTGTAAATTATTGTGACAGTATACACCAGAAAGCCTTTCACTTATCGTGGAGCAACTCACTGATAGTACAAGTCAGGCACACACAGCCTGTGGTGGTAGTATAAATTTATATTCATTTCACAAAAAAGGTTTTGCAGCACCAAGATGTTTTGCAGTCACAAGATGTTGTGACACCTGATGTCATGGTACTACCCAGCAACTACATTATACTTCATAACAACATCTTTGCATTAAATATAAAAGTCTTAATAATAATGGCAATTTCATGAATGGATCCCCTTAATATAGAACTGAAAATAGGCATATGTTATCTGTTACCTCCATTCACCTACATTTTACTCAAATATGTAGTAAAAACCTAGTGTTGAAGCATATGCCTAATTTCAGCTTTACAGCATGTATGGGATAATATTTGCATGTGTAGTTAAGTTTCAGGGCATATTATTTGATCTGCCATATGTTTAAAATAGTTTAATATCTAAGTGGCTTGTTTAGCATGAGGATTTGTTATATTTAAAGGGAACCTTAAGCAGGACCACACCCATTCATAGGCAAAATAGGAATCTGCTTACAAGAACTGTATACCTAAAAGTGTATCATTCACATTTACCACAAATTATAATTCTTAACAGTCATGTATCTTTATTATCTTCCAGAGTATAACCCAATAAGAGCTAGTAGACAATTCCCCACCAAGGGAATGAGTTACTAGAAGATTTGGTAAATTTTAGTGGGCCTCTTTTAAAAGGTCCAGAGCACTTAGTAGGATGTCAGACCTTAAGTTCTTGAGAATAAGGACAATGAGTCCCCGCAGACATCACAATTTTTCTTAGAATTGGCCCTGCACGTAATTTTTAGTCTGCCCTAGTAAAACATAAGGTCTTCCCTCCTGGGTAACCATCTACTCTTGATCATTTTATTCCTTTAATAAATACAATGTTTAGAAATATCTTTAGGGAGCCATTGGATATATGCCCAGCCCCACACTGCTATTTCCATCCTGCTAGGTATACTTAGACCCGTATTTCCAAGTATAACTGAATATATACACAACTCCCTTATACTTTAAAGGCAGTAAACAAAAATGTGTTTTGCAAATGGATTCTTAAATACAGAGAGCAAATTGGTGCTTGCCAGAGGGGAGGTTGGTGGGAGGATGGGTGAAATAGATAAAGGGGATTAACTCATCATGATGAGCACTGAATAGCACATAAAATTATTGAATCAGGGTTGCCTGGGTGGCTCAGTTGGTTGAACATCCAACTCTTGATTTCAGCTCAGGTCATGATCAGGGCTGTGGGATCGAGCCCTGCATCGGGCTCTGTGCTGAACATGGAGCCTGCTTAAGACTCACACTCTCTGTCTTTCTCTCTCTCCTTCTGCCTGTCTCCCCTGTTTGTGCTCGCTCTCTCTCTCTCAAAAAAAAAAAAACAAACTATTGAATCATTATATCATATACCTGAAATTAATATAACACTGTTAATTATACTGTAATAAAAAATGTTTTCCAGAATTCATTAAGAAGTCAGAATACCTTTTTTTCCCTATTTCCTTCCTTTTGCTCTTTATTCAGTTAGGCTCTCCCTGTTGACTATTCAGGGCCAATGTCTCAGAGTCATTCCCTCTGTTTATAACTGGGCAGTTTGGCCCATTTCTTCTGAGTCTTGGATATTTTGGGGAAAATGGATTCTAAAAACTTGCTTTTCAGAATTCTTTTGACAAAGGTAGCCCCTCGCCATTTCAACGTGCCTTCTATAGAATGCTTGTGATCAAAAAAGGCCAGAGGTGTTGGGAAGAAGCTGTCCTTGCTTCTGTGGCAAGGGGAAATGGAGCTAGACATTTCATTCTCAGCTTTATTTCATTGTCTTCTGAAGTGACAACTTTGCTGTGTAAGCAAAGGTGAAAAAAAAAACCTTTTTTTTTTTTTCAGTTCATCATGACATAAGGGTTTTTGTTCTTTTTAAATTTTTGGTTTCAGTATAGTTAACATAGAGTGTTATATTAGTTTCAGGTGTACAATTTAGTGATTCAACAATTTGATACATCATTCAATACTTATCACAACAATTGCACTCCTTAATTCCCATTACCAATTTCATCCATCCTCCCAACCACCTCCCCTCTGATAAGCATCAGTTTCTTTTCTATAGTTAAGAGTCTGCTTCTTGATTTGTCTCTGTCTCATTCTGTCTTTTTTCCTTTGCTTGTTTTGTTTCTTAAATTCCTCTTATGAGTAAAATCATATGGTATTTGTCTTTTTTCTGACTGGCATATTTCACTTAGCATTATACTTTGTAGCTCCATGCATGTCATTGCAAATGTCAGGATTTCATTTTTTTTTTATGGCTGAATTATTTTCCATTGTATATTTAAATAATTTTTTTTTAATTTATAAAAATGGGCAGAAGACATAAACAGACATTTCTCCAAAGAATACATCCAGATAGCAGACAGACACATGAAAAGATGCTCAACATCACTCATCATCAAGGAATTGCAAATCATAACTACAAGGAGATATCACCTCACACAAGTCAGAATGGATAAAATCAAAACCACAAGAAATAACAAGTGTTGGTGAGGATGTGGAAAGAAAGGAACAAAGGTGCCCTGTTGATCAGAATGCAAACTGATGCAGCCACTCTGGAAAACAGTATGGAGGTTCCTCAAAGTTAAAAATAGAATTACTCTATGATCCAGTAATTGTGCTACTGGTCCAGTAATTGTGATACTGGGTAATTACCCCCAAATTACAAAAACACTAATTGAAGTGATACATGCACCCCTGTGCTTATAACAGCATTATCTACAATAGCCAAGATGTGGAAGCAGCCCAAGTGTCCATCGATCAATGGTACATAAAGAAGTCAGAATACTTTTGAAAGGGAAGTTTGCTCAAGTTAAACATACACAGTTGTCTTTGTTGCCCTTTCCGTCCTCTAAGTTTGAAATAATGAAAAGCAAATGCTTCTGTACCCTTTGAGTCTCCTTTCTATTGATTGTTTTGTAATTTTCTGTATCCTGTTACTTGATTCCTACCTCATTTTATTTTTGTTCTCATAGGCCGATAAATATAACCAGCATGTTCCTGATATCACTGTATTCATCATTATTATGTTTGTTTTTATGTATAGAAATATCCACCTTCTTCCAGTCTTTGTAATTTTTTTTTTCCAACGTTTTTTATTTATTTTTGGGACAGAGAGAGACAGAGCATGAACGGGGGAGGGGCAGAGAGAGAGGGAGACACAGAGTCGGAAACAGGCTCCAGGCTCCGAGCCATCAGCCCAGAGCCTGACGCGGGGCTCGAACTCACGGACCGCGAGATCGGGACCTGGCTGAAGTCAGACGCCCAACCGACTGCGCCACCCAGGCGCCCCAGTCTTTGTAATTTTAAGAAATGTTGCCTATCTCAGATAATTTTTCCACAATAATGTGGTTATATTTGCCTTTTCGTGTTGATCAATTTCTCCTCTTCTTAGTAATTATTTACATTAGGGAAAATATTTGGTAGTGGTATAAAGTTTATATAATACAAAATTGGCATTGTATATGTTTCTTTAAGAAATGTATGATTATTTTAATTTACATTTACCTAATAGATTTTTTTCTTACTCTTGTTGTCAAACTTGCAGACTATTCTTGGTGCCATGAGGGATGCAGTCAAACACAGAACTTCTATTTTCATTGCACACAGATTGTCAACAGTGGTTGATGCAGATGAAATCATTGTCTTGGACCAGGTAAAAGATTTAACTTTAAAGTTTAGTATGTGGGAGACTTGAGAAGTTGGCAGAGTAGGAGGGTCCTGAGCTTACCTGGTCCCACAGACACACATAGATAGCCACATGAGTGCAACTAACACAGAAAATACCTAGAAGACTGGCAGAACAGACTTTGCACAGGGAAGGCCATATTGAAAACGGTAGGAGGGGCAGATGCAGTCTGGAACCAAAATCCTACTGAGACTAATCATGAACAGAAGGAACACCACAAGCAGGGAAAAGGGGAGGAGCAGACCCCACACCAAGCACCCCAGGCAAGGGAGAACTACACTGGAAAGACAGGTCCCCATAACATTAGGCTTTGAAAACCATGGGGCTTAACTTTGTGAGTTTTGACAATCATTGGGATTTAATGCCAGGTTCTTTAAAACTCAGCTGGCTTAGCTGTGGGAGGCCCTCAGGGCAATAAGAAATGAAATCCTTTGCCTTAAAGAGCCAGCATAACAAAAAAAAAAAAACCCGCCAAGATATAGCATAGAAGCACCACTTCTAAAAGTGCCTGGGATATACATGAAGTACATTTATTTACTAATCTCAGAATGTGTGCAGGAGAGGTAGGGATCTTTAGGAGATTTCTCTAAGAACGGAAGAGCTGTTGGTTACCACTTCTCCCTACCCCAGCCCCCAGTCTAGATAGCCCATTCAGTTGCAGGAACCAGCAGGAACACTGTCTACCTATCTTGCCAACACAACGTACACTATATCCTGCATTCTGGATATCCACCCCACTTAGCAAGCATCCTTTCAAAGCAGCTCCTGCCAAGAGACACCCTGTAAGCAGCCCTCACAGAGACCTGAACCACTCCAAAGTGACTACTGTCCTGGGGAGAGGAGAAGATAACCACACATAGCAGTGCAACTGCAGCAATGTCAGACAGACTGGGCAGGCATCTGGTCTGACTGTTGGCCCTGCCCACCAATAAAAACCTCTCAGGAAAAGGCAGGAAGAGTACCCTGAAGATCAATGCTACTGCAGCCCTAATAGAAGGATGGGGGCAGACATATGGTTTGATTGTAGGCCCCACCAACCACTGAAAGCCTCTCAGAGGACAACAGAGCAAGAGCACCCTGCAATTTGGTATGATGGCAGCCCAGGCAGAGAGGCTGAATTACAGCCCTGTAGTGACCCCAGACTCTTTCCTAAACAGCACAGGGACCAAACCCTGCCTGGTATGCCCATGACTGCAGGCAAACACAGCCACAACACTAGGGTGCACACAACCCACTAGGAGACACCCCTGAAGCTCCTGGTTCTGGTGAACAGTGGACATGATGCTACAGGACACCACAGGACCTCTTCTTCATAAGGCCACCCCTTTTCAAGATCAAAGACTTAGCTTACTTTTCTAATACATAGAAACAAGCACAAAAAGATGGACAAAATGAGGAAACAGAGGAATATGCCCCAGATGAGAGAATGGGACAAAACTAAGGCAAAATAACTAAATGAAACAGAGATGAGCAATATGCTTGATAAAGAATTCAAAGTAATGGTCATAAAGATACTCATTGGACTAGACAAAAGAGTGGAGAATCTCAATGAACATATAACAAAGAGATAGAAAATATAAAAAAGAACCAATCAGAGATGAATAACTTCATAACTAAAATTAAAAATACACTAGAGGGAATCCATAGCAGATGAGAGGAGACAGAAGAATGTATCTGTGAGCTAAAAGAGTAATGGAAAGAAACCAAGCCAAATAGCAAAAAAAAAAAAAGAATTGAGAATAGATTAAGGGAACCCAGTGACATCACTAAACATTCCAACATTCACATTACAGCAATCCCAGAAGGAGGAGAGAGAAGAGCACAGAAAATTTATTTGAAGAAATAATAGCTGAAAACTTCCCTAACCTGGGGAAGGAAACAGACATCCAGATTCTGGAGGCACACAGAACCCACAACAAAATCAACCCACAGAGGTCCATACTAAGACACAAAATAATTAAAATGGCAAAATTTAGTGATAGAGAATGTTGAAAACAGCAAGAGAAAACAGTTATATTCAAAGGAAACCCCACAAGGCTTTCACCTCATTTTTCAGCAGAACTTTTGCAGACCAAAATGGCATGGTATATTCAAAGTACTGACAGAAAAATAACCTGTAACCAAGAATACTCCACTCAGCAAGGCTATCTTAAGAACACAAGTAGAGATAAAGTGTTTCCCAGGCAAAAAAAATAGTTAAAGGAGTTTATCACCATTAAATCAGCCTTCAAGAAAAAAGGAATTCTAAAAAAAAATTTTTTTTAGCATTTATTCATTTTTGAGAGACAGAGAGAGACAGAGCATGAGTGGGGAAGGGGCAGAGAGAAAAGGAGACATAGAATCTGAAGCAGGCTCCAGGCTCCGAGCTGTCAGCACAGAGCCTGCTCGAACTCACGAACTGTGAGATCATGACCTGAGCCGACATCGGACGCTCAACCAACTGAGCCACCAAGGCATCCCAAGGAATTCTTTGACTGGAAAGAAAAGGCCATAATTAGGAGTAAGAAAATTATGAAAGGAAAAAAGTTCACAGGTAAATGCAAACATAATAAAAGTAGTATATTAATCACTTATAAAACCAGTGTGGAGATTAAAGTACAAAAACAGTAAAATCAATGTATCTATAAAAATTAAGTCAAGAGATTCACAAAAGAATGTAAAGTATGACATATATATAAAACGTGGGGCAAGTAAAATTTTAGTACTTTTAAAATGACTTCAAAGTTAACTGATCATCAACATAATATAGACTCTATATGCATAAAATATATATGAACCTAAGGGTAACCACAAATCAAAAACCTGTGGTAGATACACAAAAAGTAAAGAGAAAGTAATTAAAGCATGATACTGAAGAAAGCCATCAAATCACAAGGGAAGAGAGAAAGTAAACATGGAAAAACAAGAGAAAAACTATAAAAACAAACCATAAAACAAGTTACAAAATGGCAATAATTACATACCTATTATTAATTACTTAGAATGTAAATGGACTAAATGCTCCAATCAAAAGACATAAGATTACTGAATGGATAAAAAATACATGCCCCACCTAAATGCTACCTACAGGAGACTCAGGTCAGACCTAAAGACACATGGAGGTTGAAAGTTTGGAAAAACATTCACTTTGTAAATGGAAGTGAAATGAAAGCCAGGAGAGCAATACTGGACAACACAGGCAATTGGACAGCAATATTGGACAACACAGGCATTAAAACAAAGATTGTAATAGGAAAGGAGAAGGACACTACATAATGATAAAAGGTAAAAATCCAACAAGAAGATATAACAGTTGTAAATATTTATGCACCCAAAATGGGAGCACCCAAAAACATAAAGCATGTGTTAACAGGCATAAAGGAAGAAATTAATACAATAATAATAATTGAATTTAACACCCCACTTAACATTAATGGATATTTCATCCAGACAGAAAATTAAGGAAACAGTGACTTTGGATGACACATTGGACAAGATGAAACTAACATCATATATATTCATAACATTCCATCAAAAAATAGATTATTTTCAAGTGCATCTAGGACATTCTCCAGAATAGATCACTTGTTAGGGCACAAAACAAGTATCTATGAATTTAAGAAGATAAAACCACATCAAGCATCTTTTCCAAAAAAAAAAAAAAAAAAGAAAAAAGAAAAGATATGAAACCAAAAAAATCAATTGCAAGAAAAATACGAAAAAAAACACAAAGCTAAGCAACATGCTACTAACCAACCAATAGTTCAACAGAAGAAGAAAAAATAAAAAAATACATGGAGACAAATGAAAATAAAAACATAATAGCTCATATTCTTTGGGATGCAGCAAAACTGTTCTGAGGTAAGATTATACCACTATAGGCCTGTCTCAAGAAAGAATAAAAATCTCAAATAAATAACCTAACCTTACACTTAATGGAGCTAGAAATAAAGGAACAAAGGCCAAAGCCAGTAGATGGAAAGAAATAGTAAAGATTAGAGCAAAAGTAAATGAAATAGAGGTTTAAAGAAATAAAAGAGGGGCGCCTGGGTGGCTCAGTTGGTTAAGTGACCGACTTCGGCTCAGGTCATGATCTCACAGGCTGTGGGTTTGAGCCCCACATCGGGCTCTGTGCTGACAGCTCAGAACCTGGAACTTGCTTCGGATTTTGTGTCTCCCTCTTCCTCTGCCCTCTCCCACTCATGCTCTGTCTCTGTCTCTCTCAAAAATAAATAAACATTAAAAAAATTTTTTTAAAGAAAGAAATAAAAGAATAGATCAGAAAAAACAGGAGCTGGTTATTTGAAAAAAAATCAACAAAATTGATAAATCTTTAGCCAGACTTATCAGAAAAGAGTGAGAGGGAGAAAGGACTCAAGATCAGAAATGAAGGAGAAGAAATAACAACTGATACCACTGAAATACAAAAGATTATACGAGAATACTATGAAAAACTGTGTGCCAACAATTTGGACAACTAGAAGACAGGGATAAATTATAGAAATATAAAACTTTTCAAAACTGAATCAGGACATAATAGAGAATTTGAACAGACCAATTACTAGCAATGATACTGAAACCATAATTTAAAAGTTTGCAACAAAGAAAAGTTGAGGACCACATGGCTTCACAGGTAAATTTTTTTTTAGCCATTTTATTTTATTTTATTTTATTTTATTATATAAAATTTATTGTCAAATTGGTTTCCATACAACATCCAGTGTTCATCCCAACAGGTGCCCTCCTCAATGCCCATCACCCACTTTCCCCTCCCTCCCACCCCCCATTAACCCTCAGTTCTCAGTATTTAAGAGTCTCTTATGGTTTGCCTTCTTCCCTCTCTGTAACTTTTTTCCCCCTTCCCCTCTCCCCTGGTCTTCTGTTGAGTTTCTCAGGACCCACGTGTCAGTGAAAACATGGTATCTGTCTTTCTCTGCCTGATTTATCTCACTTAGCATAACACTCTCCATTTCCATCCACGTTGCTACAAATGGCCAGATTTCATTCTTTCTCATTGTCGAGTACTATTCCATTGTATATATAAACCACATCTTCTTTATCCATTCGTCAGTTGATGGACATTTAAGCTCTTTCCATAATTTGTCTATTGTTGAAAGTGCTGCTATAAACATTGGGGTACAAGTGCCCCTATGCATCAGCACTCCTGTATCCCTTGGGCAAATTCCTAGCAGTGCTATTGCTGGCTCATAGGGTAGTTCTATTTTTAAATTTTTGAGGATCCTCCACAATGTTTTCCAGAGCAGCTACACCAGTTTGCATTCCCACCAACAGTGCAAGAGGGTTCCCGTTTTTCCACATTCTCACCAGCATCTATAGTCTCCTGATTTGTTCGTTTTAGCCACTCTGACAGGTGTGAGGTGGAATCTCAGTGTGGTTTTGATTTGTATTTCCCTGATGAGGAGTGACGTTGAGCATCTTTTCATGTGCCTGTTGGCCATCTGGATGTCTTCTTTAGAGAAGTGTCTCTTCATGTTTTCTGCCCATTTCTTCACTGGATTATTTGTTTTTCAGGTGTGGAGTTTGGTGAGTTCTTTATGGGTTTTGGATACTAGCCCTTTGTCTGATATGTCATTTGCAAATATCTTTTCCCATTCCATTGGTTGCCTTTTAGTTTTGTTGATTGTTTCCTTTGTAGTACAGAAGCTTTTCATCTTGATGAGGTCCCGATAGTTCATTTTTGCTTTTAATTCCCTTGCCTCTAGAGATGTGTTGAGTAAGAAATTGCTGCAGCTGAGGTCAAAGAGGTTGTTTCCTGCTTTCTTCTCTAGGGTTTTGATGGTTTCCTGTCTCACATTCAGGTCCTTCATCCATTTTGATTTTATTTTTTGAATGGTGTAAGAAAGTGGTATAGTTTCACTGTTCTGCATGTTGCTGTCCAGTTCTCCCAGCACCATTTGTTAAAGAGACTGTCTTTTTTCCATTGGATACTCTTTCCTGCTTTGTCAAAGATTAGTTGGTCTTACATTTGTGGGTTCAGTTCTGGGGTCTCTGTTCTATTCCATTGGCCTGTGGTCTGTTTTTGTGCCAGTACCATACTGTCTTCAGACTGCAACTTTTTAGTAGAGTCCAAAGTCTCTGATTGTGATGCCTCCAGTTTTGGTTTTCTTCTTCAATATTACTTTGGCTGTTCGGGGTCTTTCGTGGTTCCATACTAATTTTAGTATTGTTTGTTCTAGCTTTGAGAAGAATGCTGGTGCAATTTTGATTGGGATTGCATTGAATGTGTAAAGATCAGAGCAGAAATAAACAATATAAAATAAAAAAACCCCAGTAGAACAGATCAATGAAACCAAGAGTTGGTTTTATGAAAAAAATAAACAAAATTGATAAACCTCTAGCCGGGCTTCTCAAAAAGAAGAGAAAGGACGCAAATGGATAAAATCATGAATGAAAATTGAATTATTACAACCAATCCCTCAGAAATACAAGCAATTATCAGGAATACTATGAAACATTATATGCCAACAAAATGGACAACCTGGAAGAAATGGACAAATTCCTAAACACCCACACACTTCCAAAACTCAAACGGGAAGAAATAGAAAATTTGAACAGATCCATAAGTAGTGAAGAAATTGAATCAGTTATCAAAATCTACCAAAAATAAGAGTCCTGGACCAGATGACTTCCCTGGGGAATTCTACCAGACATTTAAAACAGACATAATACCTGTCCTTCTCAAGCTGTTCCAACAAATAGAAAGGGAAGGAAAACTTCCAGACTCATTCTATGAAGCCAGCAGTACTTAGATTCCCAAACCAGACAGAGACCCAGCAAAAGAAGAGAACTACAGGCCAATAGCCCTGATGAATATGGATTCAAAAATTCTCAATAAGATACTAGCAAATCGAATTCAACTGCATATAATAAGAATTATTCACCATGATCAAGTAGGATTCATTCCTGGGCTGCAGGGCTGGTTCAATATTTGCAAATCAGTCAGTGTGATACATCACATTAATAAAAGAAAAGATAAGAACGATATGATCCTGTCAATCGATGCAGAAAAAGCTTTTGACAAAATACAGCTCCTTTCTTAATAAAAACCCTTGAGAAAGTCAGGATAGAAGGAACATACTTAAACATCATTAAAGCCATTTATAAAAAGCCCACAGCTAATATCATCCTCAGTGGGGAAGAACTGAGAGCTTTCCCCCTGAGATCAGGAAGATTACAGGAATATCAACTCTCACCACTGTTGTTTAATATAGTGTTGGAAGTGCTAGTATCAGCAATCAGATAACAAAAGGAAATCAAAGGCATTAAAATTGGCAAAGATGACATCAAACTTTCACTTTTCGCAGATGACATGATACTACTCTGCATGGAAAACCTGACAGACTCCACCAAAAGTCTGCTAGAACTGATACATGAATTCAGCAAAGTTGCAGGGTCCAAAATCAATGTACGGAAATCGGTTGCATTTTTATACACCAATAATGAAGCAACAGAAAGAGAGAGAAATAAAGAATCTGATCCCATTCACAATTGCACCAAGAGTCATAAAATACCAAGGAATGGTATCAAGATACCAAGAAATGGAAAAACATTCCGTGCTCATGGATTGGAAGAATAAATACTGTTAAAATGTCAATACTACCCAAAGCAGTCTACAAAACAGACTCTTAAATATAGAGAACAAACTGGTGGTTGTCATAAGGGTGGTGTGGGAAGGATGGGTGAAATAGATAAAGGGAAATAAGAGTACACTTAACTTGATTAGCACTAAGAAATGTATAGATTGTTGAATCATTATATTTTAAACCTTAAACTAATATAACATATCTTAATTGTAGTTCAGTAAAAAATAGTATGTGAAGAACATTGGAAATGATCACAAACACAAACAAGTTAAATATTGTTTCTAAAGAAATATAAATATTTATTTTTCAGAATAAAATTGAATTTAAATGAAACTGAATCCCAATAGGACTCCCATTTTTACTGCCTTTTGATAGGAAAACAAACTCATTTTTTTCTAGGAAGAAATAAACTATTAATCACTCTTCATTTTAGTATTAAAAGTAAAATTATATCAGGAAAGCATTAAAGCCTCATGATAGAATAAGGTTTTAAAGGGTGTATATATAAAATAATTTATCTGCATTCACTTTTGCTCTGTACAGAATCATTGCCCATTATCGTCTTTGTATTTTTTATTTTTCTAATATCTGCACATACCCTTGATGTCTAAAATAAAATTACCATAAAGTAAAGTCATTTGCAAACATGATTGTTTTTATTTTTTTTTTCCTCATGGGGAAAAGTAAGAAAAAGGACAGACTGCTTTATCTCTTCTGAGGGAATTACTGTAAGAATGTACTATCTAAATGCTTTGATCAAATCAGAATACCACTATAATGATTGGTAGGTTTCAAAAATTGTGATAGTTTTCCTTTTTCTCCTCTTTGTAAGGATATATTTTCTGACCCCCTAATACTTGGTTACATCTAACATTGTTCAGTTTTTCACCTCCCATTCAGCCTTTTCTATGATTATGTTTCCCTTATAATAAGTAAACCTTCAGTTCATTATCATTTTGAATGCCTGAATACTGGATGTTGAGAGAGAAAGAGCATTCTCATGTACTTTCTATATTGAGTTATTGAGAGAGAATTTTTCACACCACTAAAATTTCTTATAGGTTATACATTTCTGTGGTGTGTGTGTATATATATCATGTATATTTGTGTGTATATGTATATATATATATACACACACACACACATGATATATATATATGTATATTTTTATGTTACCTGTGTACTTGAGCATCCCTAGGTCATAAGTGCTTACATTCATTATAAAATAATTTTTTTCACTATGATGATATACTGTAATGCCTTAGGTGTGAAATGTTGTAAATATACTTCATTATTCAATTGATGTTCAAAAGAGGACACTTGTGATGAGCACTAGATGTTGTATGTAAGTGATGAATCACTAAATTCTACACCTGAAACTAACATTATACTGTGTTAACCAACTGGAATTTAAATAAAAACTTTAATTTTTTTTTTACATTTTTACTTATTTTTGAGAGACAGAGAGACAGAGCACACGTGGGGGAGGGGCAGAGAGAGACTGAGACGCAGAATCTGTAACAGGCTCCATGCTCTGAGCTGTCAGCACAGAGCCCGATGCAGGGCTCAAACCCACAAACCGTGCGATCATGACCTGAGCCGAAGTCAGACACTCAACCAACTGAGCCACCCAGGCCCCCTTAAATAAAAACTTTAAAAATAATTAAAATTAAAAAAAAATTATAGTCTGAAATAAAATCTGTTTATGTTTTTTTGCTGAACTTTCCATTGTATGTAGACATGCAGATAATCTTTTTTTTATAAATATAAAATGCTAAAGGTACTTGAGCAGGCTTGTGCTCTCTTGTGTCATGGCATGAGGTTGACGGTATCTGTAGTTATATCACAACATTGCCACTTGAAGTTTGGATTATAATTGGAACTAATTTATTAGTGATTATAGCAGATATATGTAAAATATCTTTATAATTTGATATTCTATATTTGCTTGATTATGAAGATCAGAGACTTTCATTTTCTAGTGAAACTTATGTGACCTCATGTGTTATGTCAGCAGTATCTTGTAGTATTATTGTTGCCTCTACATAAGAAATAGATTTCCCAAGGCCCTTCCTTACCCCCACAGGCTGGTAATTACCCCTTCCCAGCCTTGGCAAGAGGCTGTAGATTTACTTGTCAGGAAATTGAGTCAGACAGGCTGTAAATACAGAACTGTAAAACACATGAACAAACATGGAGATTAACTGGAAAACAAACACACCAATGAAGACCACAGATCCTCTTCTGTGACTGGCTCCAAGAATCTTGCTAGCCATTTTTTTATTTCTACTATCGCCACTCCTTCCTGCATCAGGAGATAACTGGATAATTCTTCTTTACAGAAACAAAAGTAGCCCCAGAAAAAAAAAAAAAAAAAAAGATACTTGTATTTAGAGACTGCAGCAAAATGACCAGGTATCCATTTGATCACCTTCAGTGAAACTCCACAGTGGAAAAATCCCATTCCCATGCATTTAGAGTTTCCAGTCAGCTTTCTAATGCTCCATTGTTAAGTGTCAATGGATAATAAAGACCTCTAAAACAAGCAGGAAAAAAGAGCTCACCAAACTCCACACCCAAAAAACAAATAATCCAGTGAAGAAATGGGCAGAAAACATGAAGAGACACTTCTCTAAAGAAGACATCCGGGGGCGCCTGGGTGGCGCAGTTGGTTAAGCGTCTGACTTCAGCCAGGTCACGATCTCGCGGTCCGTGAGTTCGAGCCCCGCGTCAGGCTCTGGGCTGATGGCTCGGAGCCTGGAGCCTGTTTCCAATTCTGTGTCTCCCTCTCTCTCTGCCCCTCCCCCGTTCATGCTCTGTCTCTCTCTGTCCCAAAAATAAATAAAAAACGTTGAAAAAAAAATTAAAAAAAAAAAAAGAAGACATCCGGATGGCTAACAGGCACATGAAAAGATGCTCAACATCGCTCTTCATCAGGGAAATACAAATCAAAACCACACTCAGATATCACCTCACGCCAGTCAGAGTGGCCAAAATGAACAAATCAGGAGACTATAGATGCTGGAGAGGATGTGGAAAAACAGAAACCCTCTTGCACTGTTGGTGGGAATGCAGACTGGTGCAGCCACTCTGGAAAACAGTGTGGAGGTTCCTCAAAAAATTAAAAATAGACCTACCCTATGAGCCAGCAATAGCACTGCTAGGAATTTACCCAAGGGATACAGGAGTGCTGATGCATAGGGGCACTTGTACCCCAATGTTTATAGCAGCACTCTCAACAATAGCCAAATTATGGAAAGAGCCTAAATGTCCATCAACTGATGAATGGATAAAGAAACTGTGGTTTATATACACAATGGAGTACTATGTGGCAATGAGAAAGAATGAAATACGGCCCTTTGTAGCAATGTGGACGGAACTGGAGACTGTGATGCTAAGTGAAATAAGCCATACAGAGAAAGACAGATACCATATGTTTTCACTCTTATGCGGATCCTGAGAAACTTAACAGGAACCCATTGGGGAGGGGAAGGAAAAAAAAAAGGTTAGAGTGGGAGAGAGCCAAAGCATAAGAGACTTTTAAAAACTGAGAACAAACTGAGGGCTGATGGGGGGGGAGGGGTGGGAGGGAGGGAAGGGTGGGTGATGGGTATTGAAGAGGGCACCTTTTGGGATGAGCACTGGGTGTTGTATGGAAACCAATTTGACAATAAATTTCACATATTAAAAAAAATAAAAAGAATTCAGTAGAAAATGTAGACAATGCACAGAACATAAGACAACTTAAAAATATTAATATCACAGGTCATGGAAAATAAAGCATTTCTAAAATAGGGGCAAATGCTATTAAGAAAAGTAAAGTGAGCCTTATATGGTGTGAGTTCCACATATGTTGTTAAATGAAAGAACAATGGAAAATCTATGCTGCCATTTGCAAGAAGGATGGGAAAAAAAGGAACAAAGAAACTCAGGGTGTTCTTAACATCTTAATCGACTTCATTTTACCTGTCCTCTTATCCACTTCCCCTTTGGCAACTACCAGTTTGTTCTTTAATTAAGAGGTAGAGACTTCCAGTTATAAAATAAATAAGTCACAGAAATGAAAAGTACAGCATAAGTAATAGTCAATAATATTATAAAATGCCTTGTGGTAACAAATGGTGACCACATTTACCATGGCCAGCATTGAGTAGTGTATACAATTATCAAATTACTGTGTCATACACATGAAAGTAATATGACATTGTATGCCAATTATATTATAAAAACTTGCAAAATACGGGGCTCCTATGTGGCTCATCTGGTTAAACATCCGACTCTTGATTTCAGCTGAGGTCATGATCTCAAATTCCTGAGCTCGAGCTCTGCATTAGGCTCCATGCCATGGACCCTTCTTAAGATTCTGTTTCCCTCTCCCTCTGCCCCTCTACCACTCATCCTCTCAGATAGATAGATAGATAGATAGATAGATAGATAGATAGATAGATACAAATCGCAAAAAAAAAGAATATCCTAAATTGCTCTGAAAAAAATTTAATATCTAATGATTCATAATCTTTTGAGTGGCTTAGAGGTATGGTCATGGATATTATTATTATAAGAAGGCTATTCAGAAGTGTTTAATAGTCTGATTAATATAAAATATACTAAAGCCTTTATTTTTTGTGTTTCAATGCCAAATAAACTCTTGGCAAAAAAAAAAAAAACCTCTCAGGCAACATAAACTGAAACCAAAGAAATTGACTACTTACAGAGTGGGGAGAGAAAGGGGTAAAAAGAGATAGGAAATGGAACGTGACTCTCCTGATTATACTTTTTTATATATATTTTTTGTAGTTCGAGTTTTGATTTAAATTCCACATAGTTAACATACAGTGTAATATTAGTTTCAGGAGTAGAATTTAGTAATTCATCATTTACATACAAGGTATGCTCACCACAGGTGCTCTCCTTAATACCTATCACCCATTTAACCCAAACCCTCGCCCATATCCCCTCCAGCATCTCTGTTCTCTTTAGTTAAGTCTGTTTTATGGTTTGCCTCTCTTTTTTCCCCTATATTCATCTGTTTTGTTTCTTACATTCCACATGTGAGTGAAATCATAAGGTATATGTCTTTCTGACTTATTTTGCTTAGCATAATACTTTCTAAATCCATCTGTATCATAGCAAATGGCAAGGTTTTATTTGTTTTGATGGCTGAGTAATACTGGTGTGTGTTTGTGTATACATATATACCACATCTTCTTTATCCATTCATCAGTCAATGGACATTGGGGTTCTTTCCATATTTTGCCTATTGTTGATAATGCTGCTATAAACACCAGGGTGCATGTATCCCTTTGAACCAGTATTTTTGTATATTTTGGATACAAACCTAGTAGTGCAATTGCTGGGTCATAGGATATTTCTATTTTTAACTTTTTAAGCAACCTCCATACTGTTTTCTATAGCAGCTACACCAATTTGCATTCCCACCAACAGTGTAAGAGTGTATCCCTTTCTCCACATCCTTGTCAACACCAGTTGTTTTAGCCATTCTGACAGGTGTGAGGTGATACCTCATTATAGGTTTGATTTTTATTTCCCTGATGGGGTTGAGCATCTTTTCATGTTTCTGTAGGCCATCTATACGTCTTTGGAGAAAAGTCTCTTCATGTCTTTTTTGCCCATTTTTTAATTGGATTATTTGTTTTTTGGTTGTTAAGTTTGATAAGTTCTTTATACATTTTGGATACTAACCCCTTCTCAGATATGTCATTTGAAAATATCTTCTCCAATTCCAAAGGTTGCCTTTTATATTGTTTCCTTTACTGTGCAAAAGCCTTTTATCTTGGTGAGGCCCCAATAGTTTACTTTTGGGTTTTTTTTCCCCTTGCCTCAGGAGACATACCTAGTAAGGTGTTGCTATGGCTGATGTCAAAGAGGTTAACTGTCTGTGTTCTCCTCTGGGATTTTGATGGTTTCCTGTCTCACATTTAGGTCTTTCATCCACTTTGAATTTATTTTTGTGTATGCTGTAACAAAGTGGACCATTTTCATTCTTCATGTTGCTGTCCAATTTTCCCAGCATCTTTGTTGAAGAGACTGTCCTTTTTCCATTGGATATTTCCTGTTTTGTCAAAGGTGGTTGACCTTACAGTTGCCGGTCCATTTCTGGGTTTTCTATTGTGTTCCATTGATCTGTGTGTCTGGTTTTGGGCCAGTAACATCCTGTTCTGATCACTGCTGTTTTGTAATATAACTTGACGTTCAGAATTTTGATGCCTCCAACATTGTTTTTCTTTTTCAAGGTTGCTTTGGCTATTTGGGATATTTTATGTTTCCATACAGATTTTAGGTTTCTTGTTTTAGCTCTGTGAAAAATGGTGCTGATATTTTGATAGGGACTAAATTAAATGTGTAGATTGCTTTGGGTAGTATAGACATTTTAATAGTATTTGTCCTTTCAGTCCTTGAGCATGGAATGTCTTTCCATTTGTTGGTGTCATCTTTAATTTCTTTCATCAGTGTTTTACAGTTTTCAGGGTATAGATCTTTTGCTTCTTTGGTTAGATTTATTCCTATGTATCCTATGGGTTTTGGTGCCATTGTAAATTGGATTGATATCCTTGATTTCTTTTCTCTGCTACTTCATTATTGGTGTGTAGAAATGCAACAGATTCCTGTACCTTGATTTTTTATCCTATGACTTGACTGAATTGGTGTATCAGTTTTAGCAATTTTTTGGTGGAGTCTTTTGTGTTTTCTGCAAGTATCATGTCATCTGAAAATAGTGAAAGTTTGACTTGTTCCTTGTCATGTTGGATGCACTTTATTTCCTTTTCTTGTCTGTTTGCTAAGACTAGGACTTCCAAGTATTATGTTAAATAACATTGGTGTTGACATCCCCATCTTGTTCCTGAATATAGAAGGGAAGCTCTCAGTTGTTCCCCATTGAAGATGACATTAGCTGTGGGGTTTTTGTGTATGGCCTTTTTGATGTTGAGGTATGTTCCCTCTATCCCTCCTTTGTTGAGGGTTTTTATCAAGAATGAATGCTGTACTTTGTCAAATGTTTTTTCTATAGCTGTTGAGAGGATCATATGGTTCTTATCATTTATTTTATTAATGTGGTGTATTAAATTGACTGATTTGGGAATACTGAGCCATGCTTGCACCCAGGAATAAATCCCACATGATTATGGTGATTCTTTTAATGTGCCAGTGAATTCAATTTGCTAGTATTTTGTTGAGGATTTTGGCATCCATGTTCATCAGGGATATTGGCCTATAGTTCTCTTTTTTAGTTGAGACTTTGGTTTTAGAATCAGTATAATTCTGGCCTCATAGAATGAATTTGGAAGTTTTCCTTCTATTTCTACTTTTTGGAATAGTTTACGAAGAATAAGTATGAACTCTTGTTTAAAGGTTTGGTAGATTTCCCCTGTGAAACCATCTGACCATGGACTTTAGTCTGTTGGGGTATTTTGATTACTGATACAATTTCTTTGCTGGTTATTAGTCTGTGCAAGTTTTCTGCTTGTTCCTGTTTCAGTTTTGATAGTTTATATGTTTCTAGGAACTTACCCATTTCTTCCAGACTGCCCAATTTGTTGCCATAAAATTTTTCATAATATTATCTTATAATTGTATTTCTGTGGTGTTGGTTGTGATTTCTTCTCCCTCACTTGTGATTTTATTCACTTGGGTCCTTTCATTTTCCTTTTTCATACATCTGGCTTGGGGGGGGGGCGGTTATCAATTTTATTTTTTTCAAAGAACTATCTCCTGGTTTCATTGATCTGATCTGCTGGTTTTTTGTTTCTATATTATTTATTTCTGCTCTAATCACTATTATTTCCCTTCTTCTGCTGGCTTTATGCTTCATTTGTTGTTCTTTTTCTACCTCCTTTAGACACTGTAAGATAGGGTTAAGATTTTTCTTGTTTCTTTGGGCACCTGGGTGGCTCATTCAGTTGGACATCAGACCCGACTACAGCTCCAGTCATGATCTCATGGTTCATGAGTTTGAGCCCAACATCAGGCTCTGTGCTGACAGCTTGGAGCCTGGAGCCTGCTTCAGAATCTGTGTCTCCCTCTCTCTCTGCCCCTCCCCTGCTCACACTGTGTCTCTGTCTGTCTGTCTCTCCCTCTCTCAAAAATAAACAAACATTAAAAAAGATTTTTCTTGTTTCTTGATGTGGACCTGTATTGCTATATACTCCCTCTTATGACTGCTTTTGCTGCATCACAAAGATTTTGGACTGCCGTGTTTCCATGTATATTTTTTATTTCTTCTTTTATTTCCTGGTTGAACCATTCATTGTTTAGTAGCATGTTGTTTTGCCTCCATGTATTTGTGGTTTTTGCAAATTTTTTCTTGTGGTTGACTTCAGCTTTTGTAATGTTGTGGTCAGAAAATACCCATAGTATGATGTGAATCCTTTTGTACTTGTTGAGGACTGATTTGTAACCTAGTATCTAATCTGTTCTGGAAAATGTCCCATGTGTACGTGAAATGACTGTGTATTCTGCTGCTTTAGGTTAAAATGTTTTGAATATATGTTAAGTCCACCTGGTCCAGTGTGTCATTCAAAGCCATTTTTTCCTTGTTGATTTTCTGCTTAGATGATCTGTCCATTGTTGTAAGTGGGGTGTTAAAGTCCCCTACTGTTATTTTATTATTATCCATGAGTTAGTTTGTGTTTGTTATTGTTTTATGTGTTTGGTTGCCTCTAAGTTGGGGGCATAAATATTTACAATTGTTAGATCTTCTTGTTGGATAGACACCTTTACTATCTTCATCTTCTTACTATCTTCATCTCTTCTTACAGTCTTTGGTTAAAAAAATCTAGTTTGTCTGATACAATTATTGCTACTCCAGCTTTCGTTTTTTAAATTTTTTTAATGTTTATTTTTAAGAGAGAGAGAGTACGAGCAGGGGAGGGACAGAGAGAGAGCGAGACAAAAAATCCAAATCAGGGTCCATGTTCTGAGCTCTCAGCACAGACCCCAATGCAGGGCTTAAACTCACAAACTGTGAGATCATGACCTCAGCTGAAGTCTGACACTTAACCAGCTGAGCCACCCAGGAGCCCCTGGCTTTGTTTTGACATCCATTTGCATGATAAATGTTTTTCCATTCCCCTCACTTTCAGTCTGCAGATTTTAGTTCTAAATGATTCTCTTGCAGGCAGCATATAGAGGGGGCTTGGTTTTTTTTATCCCTTCTAATACCCTGTGTCTTTTGATCGGAGCATTTAGTCCATTTTTATTCAAAGTAATTATTGATTTGAATTCATTGATAGATATGAATTATTGATATTAACTTTTTGTTGTTTCTGGAGATTTTTTCTTTTATAGCCTTTGCCACTTTGGGTCTTTCTTTCCCACTCAAGGAGTCTCCTTTAATATTTCTTCCAGGGCTGGTTTAGTGGTCACACACTCCCTTAGTATTTGTTTGGGAAACTCTTTATCTCTCCTTCTTTTCTGAATGATAGCGTTGCTGGATAGGGTATTCTTGATTGCCTATTTTTCTCATTCAGCATGTTGAATATATCATGCCACTCCCTCTTTGCTTGCAGTTTCTGTGGAGAGATCTGCTGCTAACCTTATTTGTCTTCCCTTGTAAGTTAAGGACTTCTTTTTTCTTGCTGCTTTTAGGATTTTTTCCTTATATTTTGGAAGTTTAAGTACAGTATGTATTGTGGTTTGCCTGCTTTTGTTGATTTTGATGGAGTTCTCTGTGCCTCCTGGATTTGGAAGTCTGTTCTCCAGACTAGGGAAGTTTTCAGCTATAATTTCCTCAAATAAGTCTTCTGCCTCCTTTTCTCTCTTCTTCTTCTGGGACTCCTATGATGTGAATGTTATTACATTTCAAGGAGTCACCGAGTTCCATAAGTCTACTTTTATGATCCAAGATTTTTCTTTCCCTCTTTTGATCAGGTTCCTTATTTTCCATAATTCTATCTTCTGTATCATGTATTCATTCCAATGCTTCTTCCATCTTTGTGGTGATTGCATCAAGTCAGTTTCAAATCTTGATTATTATATTTTTCATTTTGGCCTGATTGGTTTTAAGCTCTTTTATCTCTGCCCTAAGGAACTCCCTGGTGTCTTCTGTGTTGTCTGCTGGCTCCTTGTCCCTAGAGAGGCAATACCACCTCTCTCAGATGGCTCCAAGAAAGGGGAGTATCTCAAGAGATCTTCAGATCATGCCATTTGCCCCCAGGTTACCTGCCTGCCTTCTTTACAAGAGCACTGCCACATCCTCAGAGCTCTATACCAGCCACACCAAGGACCTCTAAAACTTCAGTCTTTGAGCCCCACTGGTTGAAAAACCTCACCAAAGTCAGCCCCTCTCATTTTCCCAGTCAGTGCCTTTGAGGAAGTATTTTCCTTGTGTGATCCCCTGTGCACTCCTCTCTCGACTCCACTCCACAGCACTTGAAACTCATTTCTCCAACAAACCACATCTCCACACCTCCTACCTTCTACGGTGTGGGCTTCTCTCTCCCTCTGGTTGTACATTTTGTTTTGTCAATCCTCAGATAAATTTCTTAGATATTCAGAATGATTTGATAGTTATCTAGCTATGTTTGAGGGACAAGGCAAGCCTATTGTCCTCCTACTACACTGCCATCTTAACTCCTTTTTTACATTATTTTTACTTTTGAACCATGGTAATGTTTTTATATACTTAAAGTATTGAAACTCAACAAGGATTGGGAAATATAGGAAGTAATTACAAGCAGAAAAAAGTGAAACTAACTGCATAACAAATTCATAACATAAATATGCAAAGGAAAAACAATCCAAATAACTGTTGGACACATCATTTTGATTATTTAACCTCAGTGGAACATAAGACAAAAATAACTCAAAATTTGAACCTAATAATAAGTGTTATTGATATTGGTATAGGAGTAGCCATTTTGAAACTATTTTGTGTATATTTTAAGACTGAGCTTGTGAGTAAATATATTGATGTTGTTAGGAAACAGTGGTCTTACTTGGGAGAAGAGTACAAATAGGGAATGGGAGAAAAGGAGCACCCTTGTAATGTTATACTGGAGCAGAATTATCAGCATGAATTCAAGATGATGATAAAATTCCTAACTGTTCAGTGAAAAGGCCTAGAAAATAGGGGTGCCAGAGTGGTGCAGTTGTTTGAACATATGACTCTTGATTTCAGCTCAGGTCATGATCCCAAGGTCATGGGATTGAACGCCACATCAGGTTCTACGTGTATGTAATCCATGGGGAGTTTTGTACCAGTGAAGTGGTCCACATATACCAAGGTTGAGAACTACATTCTTCATAATCCTAGGGAATTAAATAGCTGAACAAAACAGTTCTTTTTTAAACTGCCTAGCTAGCAATAAAAGAGCCTTAAATTAAACACTCAGATGTGGGAACAAATTTTAGTTATTTTGCTTAAGGGTGTATTTGTAAAGGTCCTATAACCAGGAGTACCAGTAAAAGTGACAAAATTCCTTTTGTCTCCCAGCATGTTTAACAGTAGCTGTCAAGAGACTAATTGTAGATAAGAGTTTGGAATCTATACCAAATCTGTGCAATGTTAAGTTTAATATCCATTGTTCACAAAAATAGCTACTGGAAGAAGTAAGCTTTTCTTGGAGAAATCTTTTTTATTTTAAAGTACACACAAGTATTTCAAGATACTGTTTTTAAGTCCCTGTAATAAATAACAGTGCTTTTGATTAAATATTTACCAATTATAATTGCCTTTAAATTTTTTCACCTTCCTTTTCTTCCCTTCAAAATGAAAAATGGAACATTAGAATTTTATTTTGTTTTTTATTATCTGTATTTTTTAATATGAAATTGTCAAATTGGTTTAGAATTTTATTTCTTTTGAGTGAAGTGATTTACAATACATAGGATTTCATAGCTTTTTGTTTGTTTTCTGGGCTAATAGCTTAACAGTGAAGAAAGCATTCGTACCTCATTTTTTCTACTTGTACTATGGATGAGGAATTGGGAGAGGTATTTTAACGAATACTAATCCTTAAAAATCCTTAGTTAGAAAGTACTGTGTATTTTCAGTTATTATGCTAGTTATATGACCTTTTTCTATGTTTCTCTTGCTTTTGGTTTTTAGGGTAAGATAGCTGAACGTGGTACCCACCATGGTTTGCTTGCTAACCCTGGCAGTATCTATTCAGAAATGTGGCACACACAGAGCAGTCGTGTACAGAACCATGATAACCCCAAATGGGATGCAAAGGAAGAAAATACGTCCAAAGAGGAGGAAAGGAAGAAACTACAAGAAGAAATTGTCAACAGTGTAAAAGGCTGTGGAAACTGTTCCTGCTAAGGTGCATGAGACATTTTTTTGACACATTTGCACTGAAGCAGAATTGTTTTGTTAAAAAAAATCCTACATTCCCATTTTCTATAATTGTTCGTTTAGATAAGATTTATTTGAAAAGGAATTTGAGTTTTACATCTTTCACAGTCTGTTTAATGTGACATCTATATTTATTCCAAGATTATTTCCTTGTTACTGCCTTAGTTGTACCCAAAACATAGTTTTTGTTACTATTTGACTTTACCCCATTTCCATTTTTGCGGCCTAATAGCCATTTGATACCCATAACCAGATGAATTATATTGGCTTCCAAATTTTTGTAGTTTTTTAAATCTCCTTTATGCTGATAATTTAGATGGAAATTATCCATTTCTTAAACAACAAAAGAGGGTAGTTTCTCTGCCTCCCTCCCCACTGAAATACTACAATTATAGAAAGGGTGTTTTTAAAAGTATTTGCCACTGTATCTTTTGGAAGAAAAACCTTCCTTAATTCTCATGTATGTATGTAGAATGTTCTTCATCATTAACTGGCATTCCTAGTCATGGGAATTTTATTTTTTCATCCAAATGAGGCATTGATTTTGTTTTGAACCAAAATTTATGCCATTCTCTTTAAATACTTAAAACTCTGATGTAATTTGACAGTTGTCATCCTGGGAATATCTAAAAAGCTTAGGAAGTTAATTCCCTTTTTTATTTCTATCTTAACTATAGTGCTTTTGCTGTCTAAAGTTATACAAACAAACTAAATGGAATGTATGCATGCACATATGTGTGTGTGTGTGTGTGCACATGCTCACACATGTAGATAAAGCAACAACCACTTAAAAATTATTAATGACCTTTAGGTAAGTAGGAGAAGATTTATGTATATGTACTCTAGGTGATCAGGACTTGAATCTGTGTTGACAGTTCAGAATTTATTACAAGATTTTTCCCTTCCTTTTTCAGTAATGTAATAAGTTCCTTTAAGTGTGACATAACAAGGAAGAACCCAAACAAAATAATCAAGTTTTACCTGCTAGAAGTAATGAATAAAATGTTGGTAAATATTCACTTAGAAGCTCCTCTGTTTTCCAATTTGAATAGCTTCTTTTATTTTTGAAGAAGCTATTATCTGTTCATATGATTAGAGGTGTCTCTAGACCATTGGATCATGTGGTCATTAACCAGTATTTTCAGCTAATGAAAACTTGAATTACCTGAAAAACACAGTTATTGTAAGGGCCATTAAATAAATCTTAAATATTTTTCTCTTAACTTCATCATATTAAGATGGTTCTATACAGTGAAATAATAGACAAAATGAAAGAAAACCTTCCTAGGATGATTCACTAAGAAACATCAAGAAAAGGGGCATTTATTATAGCATAATAATTTTACATTACAATATTGTATATTCATAATTTTACATTACAATACATATTCACATAAGACGTTATAAAGTATAAATTTTTAAATCAGTGTTGAAACTATTTTTTAATGGATTGAAATGAATAATCTACAGTTTTAGAATATGGGCTCTGAAAATGGAGTAAGATGATAGGGTTTTATTATATTCCTTTTTTTTAAAGGTTATATATTTTCTTCCTAAGGGAATCCCAGCTTACAACAATTAAGTTGAAACTAGGGAAATTTGGGAATCATAGAAAGGGAATCATAGAAATCATTTGAGCCAAATGCCTTCCTGAAGGTTTTTAACATAGAAATATCTTGGTGAGCAGATAAGCTGATTTGGAAATTATTGAACAGTTCATGTCTAAGGGTCAGCTGTGAGAACCAGAAAGAGGCCTTGGCATTTGGACAAACTCAAAGTATGCATTTACGTTTCCTCTACAGGGATCTGCATCTATAATACACCTTAAGATAAATATTTTGCCTTTTCCCTTTAGCTGTTGACAATGATTGGTTGGCACAGATGGTTAGTTTAAAAATAAGTTTTGCTTTAAGGGCAAGATATTTAAAGATTTATGATTACTTGGTTCTGGCTCACTTTGTCCATATTGCCATCTTGCTCTCATTCTTCCTAATTGCTGGATGTGTCCATGAGTGGCAACTTTTGCCAATATATATTCATAATTTATATATACCTTGTAGCTTTATCATAGGATATTCTGTCTTGGATTAGTAGTTGAAAGGTTTGAAATATATTTGCATTGGCAGTTTTCTTATATAAAGTCCTTTCTCCCCCTGCTTTGAGTATATAGATTTCGAATATAAACTATACTAAATGACAATATTAAGTCAAATAAACAGGTTAAAACTGATTAGTAAGACAAAACTACTCAGAAAGAGAGACTCTTTATCACAGTTTTATTGTTATAACAATTTGTGCAGATAATTATTACTAAATAAACTATGTGTTTGTGACTAGAAATGGGTGGCCCAGTGAAGCATCTCTTTTCTGTGGTGCATAGGGAGAACTGATATTTTGTCATTCACATATTCGAAATAAGTATGGATAATTAATAGACACTCTTGGGAGTATGGCCTTAGAGCCTTATGCAGAAGGTGAAAACTTGGACTTGTCTCAGAGAGAAAGTAATTGCAGAATTCATAATATGGGTAAAATGGTATTAAATTGTAGTGCTTTCACTTAGCATTAAACTGTCATATTTTTGATGACCAATCAGTGAAAGGCAACTTTCCGTTGCCCCAAGTTTTTCAGTTCTAATGGTTAGAAAGGAAACCTTTGGGGTGAAGAAATTTCTTGACTGTAAAGCATGCATTAAGGTAACATTTTGATTAAAGTTGGAAATGAAGTGCTTGTTTTAATTAAAAACAAGCAGGAACAGTTTTGGTTTAAAAAAAGCAGTGGATTATTTTATTATTTCCTGTTCTCACACAGCTACAGAAGAATTTTTTTTCACTAATTACTTTCTATTCCATTTCACCTTCATAAAATTATAGGATTTTAGAGTTGGAAGGAATGTAGAGGTCTTTAATACAATTTCCTTTTTCTACAAATGAGGAAACTGAATTTCAAGTGAAGTCACTCAGCTTGCTAGAGGCCAAGTTGGAATGAAAATCCTGGCTCTTGACACCTCTCCATTTCTCTTTTTGCTGGACCACATTTCTACTCAGAAGTTAAGTTTAAAACTATATTGAAGGGTGAGATTTCCAGAATGGTGAAGTAAGGAGCTCAGTAGACCCTCTCTCCAGAAAAACAATTTAACTATTTGGAATTATTTTTGAAAAAACAATCATTTAAAGTTTCCAGAAAATGTCCAAAGGGCATATAGCAATTAGAAAAATACTGATTCAAGAAAACCTATTAAATATCAGTAGGAACAGCAAGAGTGTGTGGCATTTGGAGAATTACCTGCATATCCTCTACCATACCAGGTCTATGTTACAGAAGCTCTACCTTGGGTGCTCTATTCTCGGCAGCTACGGTGAAGATCTTGGGAGGAGGTAGGGATCCTCCCCCCAGCTCCCACTCTGGGGCTGTGGTTTCAACCTGGCATGAGTAGCTGCCTGTATTTCTTATCCCCTCAACCCTGTGTAGCAGAAATTTATTCCACACAGGCACAGCCAAAAGGACTGGTGATCCCTTCCACCACCAAGCCTCCATTCTTTGAGTGGAAGCACTATTCTGTGTGCAGGCTGAGAATACTAAGGCCCTGATTTTTTCCACCCTAGCTTACTCAAAGTTTGGGTGTTCCACTCAAGGAGGAAAAAAACCCAGAAAACCAGGGACTTCCACCATGCCCCAGTGCCCACTCATAAAGTGGTGGTTTTACTCTAGGCCCCTTACCCCCAGCTTCAGTTCAGTGGTGCATAGCTTCTTTCTAAGTGGAAGGTATACATTGAGGACAAAGAATTCCACCACTCTGCCTGAGGGAATTGGCTTCATTTGAAACGGCATGGAGAACTCTGTCCCTAAGGACATTGTCAAAAACGAGATTTTGGTGGAGAGCAATTAGGAGGAGCTGGTGCAAGCAAAGCAGCAGAGCAGCCAGAATTTTAATAAAGGGAAACCAAGAGGAAACCAAAAAGAGCCTTCCTGGGAGCACAGTCAACTCAAGATTGAAAAGGCTGTATGCATGTGCTGGGCTACACCTACTCAGGACAATTAGAGCAGAACATGGGGCAGACTTAAAAGCATTTCTTAATACATGCAGACCCATCACACAGAGTAAAAGCTTTGCTGGCACAGGGAACTTGACCAGACACTGAACAATAAATTGCTCTGATCTAGAAGTGACTATTAGGAACACAAAAATTGCTCTGATCTAGAGGTGACTATTAGGAACACAGCCTTAAAAGTAAAATACACATCCTTGGCAATCTGGAAGACTATGTATTTGTGTAAAACTGTGCTCTCCAGAACAGAGCAGGAACCTCCCAGCTACTAGTCCCTGGTTGAATGTGGATCAAAAGAAAACCCTCTGACATATAGCAGCCTCCAACCACATGCATGTCCAAGAGTAAAAATCTTGCCAGCAAGTGCATTATGCCCACCCAGACACAACCCTTAGGTAGCTAGACTAAAAGAAATAACATCAGTCTGCACACTGTGGAGCAAATAAACAACCAAGCAAATACCAATCCCCCAGAGGAGGAGGATCATTATCCAGGTTGTTATAAGATACTATTGTAAAATGTCTACTTTATAACAAAAAACTATAATAAATGCAAAGAAACAGGAAAGCATCACCCATACACAAGAAAAGCAGGCAATAAATAATACCTTAAGGGGTACAGATGGTGGATGTTGCACACAAAGCCTTATCAGTAAAGAAATAGACATTATTTTAAAAGAACCAAATAGAAATTCTGGAGTTGAGAAGTAAAGTAACTGAAAAGAAATTTATTAGAGGAGCTCAATAGTATGTCTGAGCTGGCTGAAAAAAGAATCTGCAAACTTGGATCAATAAGAGATTATGTAATCTGAAGAACAGAGATTAAAAATAATGAAAAATATTTTCGAGAAATGTAGGACACCATTAAGAATACCAACATATTCATAATGTAAGCAGAGGAGAGGAAAGGAGAAAAAACATTCAAAGAGATGGATGGAAACATCTAAATTTGATGAAAAACATTACACGCCAAAAAAGATCAACAAACACCAATTAGGATGTTCAAAGCTAAAGATAAGGAGAAAATTGTAAAAGCAGTAAGAGAAAAATGACTCCTTACATGCAAGGAAACCACAGTATGATTAACAGGTAAAGTTTCATAAGGAACACTGAAAGCCAGAAGACAGAAGGATTTACATATTCAAATTTCTGAAATTTAAAAACTATCATCCAAAACTATCATTCAAAAGTCAAGTGAAATAAAGATGTTATAAATATTTATTTATTTATTTATTTAATTTTTCAATATATGAAATTTATTGTCAAATTGGTTTCCATACAACACCCAGTGCTCATCCCAAAAAGGTGCCCTCCTCAATACCCATCACCCACCCTCCCCTCCCTCCCACCCCCCATCAACCCTCAGTTTGTTCTCAGTTTTTAAGAGTCTCTTATGCTTTGGCTCTCTTCCACTCTAACCTCTAAGATGTTATAAATTAAAAAAAAAAATCATTGCTGGTAAATATGTATTACCCAAAAATACAAAGGAAATTCAGGCAAAAAGCAGGTGACACCAGACAGTAATCCAAATACACACACACACACACACACACCACCACCACCATCACCACCAATAAAGTCACTCATTGTAGATATTAATAAAAGACGGTATAATTGCATGTTTTTTTCTTTCTTTTAGGAGAATTTACTTTTTTCCCCACTGGAAAATAATGTTTATTGAGATCCCACCAGCTGTACAATCTGCTCCTGACATTAAGCTCCTTCTTCCTTTGCAGTTCAGTCTTTCTTAAGTGGTCCTATAAATGCTTTCTTCTCCACAGTCTGGAATTAGCCATGGCCAAACTTGGTGATGGTAACAATGAACTTAAGATCAGTCTTCTCCAGGGCCCACCATTTGGTCTGCACCAGCAAGGACTTGCATAAAGCACTTGCTTCTTGGTTCCCACCACACAGCATGACAAAGTCTCTGGTCACTTCACCATATAGTGGACAAAGCTACTCAGAGGGTTGATGCTCTTGTCAGAGAGATCATAATCAGTGGAAGCATTGTTCTTAATCATTTTGCCATCCTTGATGAGGTAGCCCTGGCCAATCTTGTAGATCTTTTTGTTGATCTCAGTGTGGTGATGATGGTAGCCTTTCTACCTAGCCCGTGCCACAGAGTAGGCCACTCAGGCAAGATGCCATGCCCAATACAGCCAACCTTGTGCAGCCCCTGGTGGGTCTTGCAGGGTAGCTTCTTGATGTGCCAGCAGCTGGTGACCTCTTTTGTAACCTTTCCCTTGGTGATACCAATGACATCTATTATATCATCCTATCCAAAAACTTGGTTCACAGGCAGCTGCTGCTCAGCTTCTCAGCTACCGTACCTCCCTTCACCTGGATCTCCATGAGGTGGACCTTCTTCTGGCATAGAGGCAATCTGGCATGTGGTGATGACACAGATGAGCTGGTGGTACTTCATGCTGTTGAAGTCCTGCTCTAGCTGCTTCTTGCCATCATCATCCTGCCACTTCTTGCAGTTTTTAGTGAAGGCCTTAGAATTATGCCAGTTTTTATAGAAGTGCCTTCTGCACACCTAATGGATGTGCTCAGCAAAGATGGTCTTAAAAGTGTGGAGGCATTGAGAGGTTTCCTCATAGACCATGATGCCCACAACCACCATGGGTGGTGTCTCCACAATGGTCACAGCCTTCATAACTTCCTTGTTCACCTTGGATCATGGCCTGTTGACATCCCGCACAATGTGAGTCTGGCCAGCCTTGTAGCCCAGTAAGGCTGTGAGGGGGACAGGCTTGGAAGAGCCATCCTTGGGAAAATTCTTCACCTTCCCATAGTGCCAGCTACTGCATTTCTAGGACACAAAACCCAGGGACCCATGCTTTGGGAGTGGAGAATTTCCTGTGAGACATTCTGCCACCTAATGCTGCCGGTAGAGCAAGAGAATTTTAGAACTTCACTTAAGTTGACTTAGAAAACAACCACATGAATCAATGTGTATTCTTTTGTTGGGGGTGGAAACAAAGCTCTCTGGGAATAATGAAAATAATTCTTTGAAATGAAACCATATGATACCTAGAATCCCCAAGAACAAATGAAGAGAGCCAGAAATAGTATATAAGATGATTAACATAAACTATGAATATAAACCTTCCCTCTTAGATGTTTTGAAAGATATAAGATCATATAAACTAATAGTTTTAACTATGTATTGTTGAGTTTGACATATATAAAAATGTATATGCATATAAATGTAATGTATAAATGTAATAGGTATAACAATAATAGTACAAAAGGTGGGATGGAAAGGAGCTATATAGGAGTAAAGGTTATATATTTCACTGGAACTAATCAGTGTAAATATGAAGTAAATTTTGATAAGCCTTAGAAAAACCACTAAGAAAGTAGCTTTAATATACTTAAAACATTGTAGAAATCAAAATGTTACACTGGAACATATCCACTTAATATAAAAGAAGACAATAAAGTAGGAATAGAAAAAAAGACCTGAGTCATATAGAAAAAATTAAAGTGGAAGATGTAACAATATTAGATATGGATTAAATAATCAAGTCAAAAGGCAGAGATTGTCAGATTGAATAAAAAATCAAGCTCCAACTTGATCCAATGGTTATCCTGTCTATAGGAAAAGAACTTCATATTCAAAGATACAAATCAGATGAAAATAAAGGATGGGAAATATACATATCATGCAAGCACCAACCATAAGAGAGTTGAAGTGTCTATATTAATATCAGACAAAATAACTTTAAAACAAATGCTACTAAAGATAAAAAGGTACATTTCATAAAGATTAGAAAGTCAATCTGTCAGGAAGATATAACAATTTTAAACACATATGCACCAAGAACCTATCAAAATAGGTGAAACAAAAACTGACAGAATTGAAGGGAGAAATAAGACAATTCAACAATAATATTGGAAGATTTCAAGGCCCCAGTTTCAATGATAGAATAAGCAGAAGATCAAGGAAATAGAAAACAAACAGAACACATATTCTCCCCAGCACATGGAACATTCTTAAGGATAGACCATATGCTAGGCCAAAAAAACAAGCTTCAATAAATTTTAAGATTGAAATCATACAAAAGATATTCTCTGGCTACAATAAAAATATTAGAAATCAGTAATAGAGGAGGAAAACTTGGGCAGCTCAGGAAGGAAATTAACACACTTTAAATATGTGCCAAGGAAGAAATCACAAGGGGAAATGAAAATACTTAGAGATGAATGAAAATCGAAAAAAAATGTATGGGATGCAGCTAAAGCTGTCACTCAAGGGAATTTTATAGTTATAAATGCCTGTATTTTATTTTTTTTATTTTTTATTTCTATTTTTATTTTAGAGTGAGAGCACGAGAGGGGGAGAGGAGCAGAGAGAGAGAAGATCTTAAGCAGGCTCCATGTTGAATGTGGAGCCCAACATGGGGCTCAAACCCATAACCCTGAGATCATTATCTGAGCAGAAAACAGGAGTCCATGCTCAACTAACTGAGCCACCCACGCTCCCCTAAATGCCTATATTTTAAAAGAAGGAATGTCTTAAATCAGTAACCTAAACTTCTACCTTAAGAAACTCGAAAAAGAAGAGCAAACTGAGCCAAAAGCAAGCAAAAAAAAAAAAAAAACTGTTTAGAGCATAAATTAGTGAAATAGAGAATAGAAAATCGGTAGAGAAAATTAACAGAACCACAAGTTGCTTCTTTGCAGAGATTAACAGAACTAAATTTTTTAAATTATTATTTTTTTAACGTTTATTTATTTTTGAGACGGAGAGAGACAGAGCATGAACGGGGGAGGGTCACAGAGAGAGGGAGACACAGAATCTGAAACGGGCTCCAGGCTCTGAGCTGTCAGCACAGAGCCCGACGCAGGGCTCGAACCCACTGACCGCGAGATCGTGACCTGAGCCGAAGTCGGATGCTTAACCGACCAAGCCACCCAGGCGCCCCCAAAACTAAATTTTTTAAACTAGACCAGTAACAAAACAGTGAAGACTCAAATTAGTAAACAAACAAAAAAGAATGAAAGGATATTACTGCCAATTTTACACAAGTAAAAAAGACTGCAAAAAATATGAAGAGCTATATGCTAACAAATCAGATAACTTAGATGAAAAGGACAAATTCTCAAATACAAACTACTGAAACAGGCTTGTGAAGAAATAGCCAAGCAGTACAGATCTATAACAAGCAAAGAGATTAGATTACTAATCCAAAGACTACCCACAAAGAAAATCCCAGTCCTAGATGGCTTCACCAACTGAATGTAATTCAAGAAGAATTAATACCAATACTTCACAAAATTTTCCAAAAAATAGAAGATGAGGGATTTTTTTCCCAATTCATTTCAAGAGATCCTGATACCTATTGATGGATAGATGACTGATGATAGATAGATAGATAGATAGATAGATGGATAGATAGATAGATGATAGAGAAATCCTCAACAAAATACTAGCAAACAATCCAACATTTTGAAAGGGTTGTACATTATAGCCAAATGGGATTTATCCTGGAAATGTAAGATTACTGGAATCCAAAATCAATGTAATATACTACAGTAATAGAATAAAGGACAAAAAACATATGATCATTTCAATAGATGAAGAAAAACATTTCACAAAATCCAACATCCTTTCATGATAAAAATACTTAATAAAGTAGGCATACGAGGAAACTTCTTCAATCTGATGAAGGCCATCTACAAAAACCTCACAGTTAAAATCATACTTAATTGGTGAAAAACTGAATGCTGTCCTAACATCAGGAATCAGACAAAACATCTACTTTTGCCAAAACATCTATTTTGCTGTTGTACTGGAGGTTCTATCCAGGGCAAATAGACAATAAAAACAGAGGACTCTAACTTCCCAAATGCAAAACGTATCCCAAAACTACAGTAATCAAGATGTGTGTGGAACTGGCATAAGGATGGAAATATAGATCAGTGGAATACAATTGAAAGTCCAGAAATAAGCCATTACATTTGTGACCAACTGATTTCTGAGAAAGGGTGCCAAGATGGTTAAATGGGGAAAGAAGATGCTCTTCAGCAAATGGTGCTGAGAGAACTGGATATCCACGTGCAAAAAAACAGTGTAAACTCCTTCACACCACATATAAAAACTAAAGTAGATTATAAACCTAAATGTAAGAACTACAACTATGAACTCTAAGGAGAAAACAGTAAATCTTTATGACCTTGAATTTAGTCAGTGGTCAACAGCACAAGCAACATAAGAGAAAATAGATAAATTGGACATAAGATTAACAACTTTTGTGCTTCAAATGATGCCATCAAGAAAGTAAAAAGAAAATAAGTGTTGGAGAGGATGTGGAGAAAATGAAACTTTCACACACTGTTGATGGGAATGTTGGCTGGTGCAGCCACTATAGAAACAGTATGGAGATTCCTCCAAAAATTAAGAATAGATCTACCATATAATCCAGCTATTCTATGTCTGGGTATTTATACAAAGAATACCAAGACAAAAACACTGATTTGTGCCCCTATGCACATATATGCAACCGTATGTTCACTGCAACATTATTTACAATAGCCAAGAAATGGAAACAACCTAAACGATGATCAGTGGATGGATAGAGAAAATGTGGTATGTATACACACAATGGAATATTACCCAGCCATAAAAAAGAACAAAATCTTGTCATTTGCAGCAACATGGATGGACCTTAAAAGTATTATGCTAAGTGAAATAAGTCATATGGAGAAAGACAAATATCATATGACTTTACTCACATGCAGAATCTAAGAAAAACAAAACAAATGAACAAACAAAACAGAAACTCATTGATATAGAAAATAGATTGGTCATTACCAAAGGGGAAGAGGGGTTTGAAGTGGGCAAAATAGACTAAAGGGATCAATTATATCCATCAATTGTGAGGGATGGTAACTAGACTTTTAGTGGTGATCACTTTGTAGTGCATACAGATGTTGAATTATAATGTACACCTGAAACTTAGATACCAATTTTACCTCAATAAAAAATACTTTTAAAAAAGTGTGGGGTGCCTGGGTGGCTCAGTCAGTTAAGCATCTGACTTGGGCTCAGTTCATGATCTCATGGTTCATGGGTTCAAGCTCCACATTGGGCTCTGTGCTGACAGCTCAGAGTCTGGAGCCTGCTTCGGATTCTGTGTCTCCCTCTCTCTCTGCCCCTCCCCCGCTCGCTCTCTCTCTCTCTCTCTCTCTCTCTCCCTCCCTCCCTCCTTCTCTCTCTCTATCTCTCTAAAACATTAAAAAAATTTTAAGTGAAAAGATTCTTAGATTGGAGAAAATATTTTCAAATAATATATCTGATAAGGACTGTATACAGAATATATAAAGAATATATAAATGCAATTATAGTCAATAATAATAAATCTAATAACCCAATTAAAATGGGCAGAAGATCTGAATAGAAATTTTCCAAAGAAGATATACAAATATCCAATAAGCACATGAAAAGTTGCTCAAATTCATTTGCCATTAGGGAAATGCAAATCAAAACCACAGGGAGGTACCACTTTACACTCACTGGATGGCTATAATAAATAAGAAAAAATAAGAATGTTGGTAAGGATGGGGAGAAATTTGGACTTTCATACATTGCTGATAGGAATGTAAAATGTTGCAACTATATTGGAAAACAGTCTGATAGTTCCTCCAAGTTCCACTCCTAGATAGTAACATCATTCAAAATAGCACAAAAGTGTAAACAACCCAAATGCCCATCAACTGATAATGGATAAATAAAATACTTTATATCCATATAATGGAGTATTACATGGAAATAAAAATAAGTAATGAAGTACTAATCCATGTTACATATCGGCCCCATATATTGTATTCTTCCACTCTAAAACATGCAAATCTATAGGAATAGAAGGTAGGTTAGTGGTTGCCTAGGGATAGGAGTGTGTGGCAGAGGAATGGGAAGTTACTGCTAATGGGTATAAAATAAGGATATTGACTACAGCCTGTGTTATCATGTGGCTCATGACACAAGATGTCTTTTGTACATATGCTGTGCTGTTTTAACCTTAAAAAATAAAACTGTCCATTATTTTACCAGCAAAATGTAGGTTTATTCAGGAATAGCAGATAATTGCAATCTAGGAAAAGCAAGCTATGACAAAATCTTAGGCAAGTCCACCCAACAAAGGAGTGGAATGCTCTTTTATAGAAGAAAGTGAGGAATTGGGAAAGCTGTTTATAAACAAAAAGTTCATTGGAGTAACCTGGGAGTTCTAGATATAGTGGCTTTTCATTGGCTGAGATGTTGCTGGTAGAGGAAGAAGCCTTTCTTCCTCCTGCTGGGGTAGTAAAGTAGTATCCATGGTTCAAGATCCGTTCCTGTTGGGTCTGCAACTGACTGTGAGTGGTAGGGTGTGAGAGCTCCCCATGCCAAACCTCCCAACTCTATTTTAGTGAGATTTCCCTTTATTAATTTTCACATTTCCCCCTTTTGATCAAGATCTTTCTTTGAAAGCATCACTGATCAAGAGTCGGGTCCTTTATATTTAGTGGGTTTTTTTTCCCACAGTTCCAGGAAGGACCTTTTCTGACTGTCATGTCCTACATCAGAGGGAAAGTGCGTAGTAGAAGTAAACCACTTAAGGCCATTTGTGAGTAACGAGGAAGATTAGGAGGGAGAATCTCTCAGGCACTTCCCATCTAAAGTCTACATCTTCTCAAGGTCATAAGTATTGGAGATCATCTTGAAGCATCATAATCTTACTGGGTACATCTTTTCTACGGAAAAAAAAGGTTCAACAGTCAACAGACTACAAAACTTAATTATACAGGACAGTAGTAGCATAGCAATTCCAAGTTATATATGATAGTTCTAAACCAGGACTCTACGTTTGAAAGTAGCCAACTGAAATATCTATTGGCACTTACTACAACTTAGGGGAGTAAGTTTCTCCCTATAAGGGTAAACCTGGAGTCGTGTATGCCTCCTAGAAGTCTCTGCTTAAAGCAGCAATGAAAGCAAAAAGTGAATACTGCAGGAGCACACTGAAAGGATTAACTGAGTGCATTTGGGAAGATACAGTACAGGCATAAACATGAAGAAATAGCTGGTGCACTTTTTATATAACAGCAAAACGTCAAAGACAAAGTATTTTTACCTTGAATGTTTAGAACCATATGTGTTTTCATAATATAGTCTACAAGCTTGTAAATTCAGAGACCATGAATTTGGATAAGAATCCAAAGTTAGTTAAAAGTTTAGATGAAAGAAAGACTTTTGTGAACTCTGAACTTCCAAACTTTCAGAAAAGACAAGTGAAAAATAAATTTGTCACGAGACATTGATGATGCTGTTTCCAAGAGGCCATAATTATAGGAGAAGTTTCCTCCTTTTATAAGAGTATGGGGAATGCAGACAAGAGCATTTTCTTTCCAAAGGAGAGCTAGAAGATGTGACAGTGAAAAAAAAAGGTATACAAGCCTAGTCCAGATATCTTGGGAAAGCTGTCTCATCAGATGTCATCTGCCTCAATTCCAGGAAGCCTTTACTTTCAGGTCACTAAATGGTGTGCAGGTTCAGTCAGGGTTTGGTGTTTTTTAGATGTGTCACATAAATCCTAGAGTCTATTTCCTGGAGTTTGATGGCATACAGGTTGGTTAGCAGTTCCTGATGAGGGGCTTTCCAGCAAGGTTGAAGGGTGTTTATGGAGGTGTCTTTTACAACAGACATAATCTCCAGGTTGCAAGGTGTCATGCTTAAGGTCATCTCCCAGGAGTGCACTGTGAAAAGATTAGTCTACCAAAGCATAGTTATTTTTAATAGAAACAATTAAGACTTTACAATATTAAAGCATATCTCCCTTTATCAACTGTGGGTCAAAAGGAGGCAGGGGCCAAATACAGTGGACATCCTATGACTATCTTAAAGGGTGAGAGTTTATGAGTTCCCAAGGGAGTACATCTGAGATTTAGAAGGACCAGTAACCAGGCTTTGCGCCAAAGATTTTGTTACTACAAAATCTTGAGAGTTACTACAAATTTTGTCAATTAAGTCTTAATAGTACTGTTAGTGAGTGTGACTAACTCTGAGAATTGAGGGTGGTATGGCACAATGAAAGTGTTATAACACCAGGCAAACAACACAATTGTCAAAGCACCTGACCAGTAAAATATGTTCCTCAATCACTATAAAGTTCAAGAGGGGTTCCCCAGGAATACTCATTTCTAACAGAATTTTAGCCATGGATGTGGTGTTGGCCTGTCTACAAGAGAATGCTTTGGTCCAGTGAGAAAACATACAAACCATGACTAAAACATGTACATCCATGAAATGGAAAAGGTGTGTGAAATCCATTTGTACTGTTTTTGGATTCCCTGGTTTGTATTTTGGACAGGTGGAACAAGCAAAGTAGGCACCTTTTGCATCCTGATTAACTTTTTCCCACCAATATTGGTTCATGAATGCTATCATTTTGTAAGTAGATCAATGGTTTAATGCATGCACAGTTGTAAATAGTGGGAATTTTAGGATGTCTGGTAGGGCCAGATTGTTACTTGGTCCAAACCAGAGTTCTCTTTTTCTTGAGCCATCAATTATTAGATTTCCAGTGTTGTTTTTCCCTTTTGGGGGCCAATTGTTGGGTATCTCTTGTCAATTTTTTCTAAAATTTATCATTTGGGAGAACATCCCCTTGTAATATGATGGGATTTGGCTCTTGGTATCCTTGAGAGCAACATTTTCTTTGGAAATATAAGTGAGGTGGATTAGTTTGGCTTCCAGGATATGGAGTCTGGAACCTTAATAGCCAGAGCGCTGACAAGAGTATGGCATCAAATAAATGCTTGGACATAGGCATTTCTAATATTGTTCCTATTGAAGGTAAGGACATCTCATTGTTTCAATACTAATTCCAAAGTCATGAGCTACCCCAAAGGCACACCAACTAATGGTATAAATGCTTGCAGTTTTGCCTTGGCTAAAGTACAAGAGGCTCAAGTAAGGGTGTATAATTCAGCCTGTTGGGCCCAAGGAGCCAAAATGTAAAAGTGCCATCTCAATGACTTCAAAAGGAGTTATAATAGCATACCCAACACAATATTTACCATTTCATTCTTTAAATAAGAACTATTAGTTCTTCCAATCCATGAGCACGGAATGTTTTTCCGTTTCTTTATATCTTCTTCAATTTCCTTAATAAGCTTTCTATAGTTTTCAGCATACAGATCTTTTACATCTTTGGTTAGATTTATTCCTAGGTATTTTATGCTTCTTGGTGCAATTGTTAATGGGATCAGTTTCTTTATTTGTCTTTCTGTTGCTTCATTGTTAGTGTATAAGAATGCAACTGATTTCTGTACATTGATTTTGTATCCTGCAACTTTGCTGAATTCATGTATCAGTTCTAGCAGACTTTTGGTGGAGTCTATCGGGTTTTCCATGTATAATATGTCAGCTGCAAAAAGTGAAAGCTTAACTTCATCTTTGCCAATTTTGATGCCTTTGATTTCCTTTTGTTGTCTGATTGCTGATGCTAGAACTTCCAACACTGTTAAACAACAGCGGTGAGAGTGGGCATCCCTGTCGTGTTCCTGATCTCAGGGAGAAAGCTCTGTTTTTCCCCATTGAGGATGATGTTAGCTGTGGGCTTTTCATAAATGGCTTTTATGATCTTAAAGTATGTTCCTTCTATCCCGACTTTCTCGAGGGTTTTTATTAAGAAAGGATGCTGAATTTTGTCAAATGCTTTTTCTGCATCCATTGACAGTATCATATGGTTCTTATCTTTACTTTTATTAATGTGATGTATCACATTGATTGATTTGTGAATGTTGAACCAGTCCTGCATCCCAGGAATGAATCCCACTTGATCATGGTGAATAATTCTTTTTATAAGCTGTTGAATTCTATTTGCTAGTATCTTATTGTCAAAATGTCAATACTACCCAAAGCTATCTAAACATTGAATGCAATCCCAATCAAAATTGCACCAGCATTCTTCTCAAAGCTAGAACAAGCAATCCTAAAATTCATATGGAACCACAAAAGGCCCCGAATAGCCAAAGTAATTTTGAAGAAGACCAAAGCAGGAGGCATCACAATCCCAGACTTTAGCCTCTACTACAAAGCTGTCATCATCAAGACTGCATGGTATTGGCACAAAAACAGACACATAGACCAATGGAATAGAATAGAAACCCCAGAACTAGACCCACAAACGTATGGCCAACTCATCTTTGACAAAGCAGGAAAGAACATCCAATGGAAAAAAGACAGTCTCTTTCACAAATGGTGCTGGGAGAACTGGACAGCAACATGCAGAAGATTGAAACTAGACCACTTTCTCACACCATTCACAAAAATAAACTCAAAATGGATAAAGGACCTGAATGTGAGACAGGAAACCATCAAAACCCTAGAGGAGAAAGCAGGAAGAGACCTCTCTGACCTCAGCTGTAAGAATCTCTTACTCGACACATCCCCAAAGGCAAGGGAATTAAAAGCAAAAATGAACTATTGGGACCTTATGAAGATAAAAAGTTTCAGCACAGCAAAGGAAACAACCGAGAAAACTAAAAGGCAACCAACGGAATGGGAAAAGATATTTGCCAATGACATATCAGACAAAGGGCTAGTATCCAAAATCTATAAAGAGCTTACCAAACTCCACACCCGAAAAACAAATAACCCAGTGAAGAAATGGGCAGAAAACATGAATAGACACTTCTCTAGAGAAGACATCCGGATGGCCAACAGGCACATGAAAAGATGCTCAACGTTGCTGCTCATCAGGGAAATACAAATCAAAACCACACTCAGATATCACCTCAGGCCAGTCAGAGTGGCCAAAATGAAGAAATCAGGAGACTATAGATGCTGGAGAGGATGTGGAGAAATGGGAACCCCTTCGCACTGTTGGTGGGAATGCAGACTGGTGCAGCCACTCTGGAAAACAGTGTGGAGGTTCCTCAAAAAATTAAAAATAGACCTACCCTATGACCCAGCAGTAGCACTGCTAGGAATTTACCCAAGGGAAAGAGGAGTACTGATGCATAGGGGCACTTGTACCCCAATGTTTATAGCAGCACTCTCAACAGTAGCCAAATTGTGGAAAAAGCCTAAATGTCCATCAACTGATGAATGGATAAAGAAATTGTGGTTTATATACACAATGGAGTACTACGTGGCAATGAGAAAGAATGAAATATGGCCCTTTGTAGCAACGTGGATGGAACTGGAGAGTGTGATGCTAAGTGAAATAAGCCATACAGAGAAAGACAGATAGCATATGGTTTCACTCTTATGTGGATCCTGAGAAACTTAACAGAAACACATGGGGGATGGAAAGGAAAAAAAAAAAAAGAGGTTAGAGTGGAAGAGAGCCAAAGCATAAGAGACTTTTAAAAACTGAGAACAAACTGAGGGCTGATGGGGGGTGGGAGGGAGGGGAGGGTGGGTGATGGGTATTGAGGAGGGCACCTTTTGGGATGAGCACTGGGTGTTGTATGGAAACCAATTTGACAATAAATTTCATATATTGAAAAAAATAAAATAAACAAATGTTTGAAAAAAGAAAAAATAAATAAGAACTATTAGTAAACCATGAAAAATCTGCCTTGGCTGGAAGAGTTACTTGTAAATTATCATGGGGAGTCAAAAGTTAACCTATCAGTATTAAGCAGGTGTGAAGTGTTTCATCTGGATCCAAATGTAGTCCTTGTTTCAAGATCCAATACGCTTAGTATTTAACCTGAATCCGGGTAAACTGCAATTGTTCTCTGGAGAATTTATGTCCTGTAAGGCCAAAAGTTTAACAGGTGGATGCTATTTTCCTGTGAAGAGATTTGAGAAGGGGAGTAGAGAAGCAAATTATCTGCATATTGTAACAAATTAGAGGCTGCAGAAAATTTTATTATCATTTAAATCAGTTTTTAAGGTTTGTGAGAAGTAAAAAGGACTCTCTGTGAAACTCTGGCATTACTGCCCAGGTGCATTTCCATTCTTCCCAAGTGAAAGCAAAAAGATATTGACTACCCTAATCAACTGGAATACTAAAAATGCACTGCATAAGTCAATTACAGTGAAAAATTTGCTTTCAGTGGTAATGGATATCAGTAGTGTGGGGTAGGGGGTGGTTAGGAACAATCGGGTACCAAGGGATGACAATGTTATGTTTTTATTCAGAGCTCCTAGACACACCTCAATCCTCAGCCATTGGGTTTTCTCACAGGTAAAATAGCGGTGTTACAAGGACTAATGCAGGGAATAATGAGACCATGGGCCTTATAATCTATTGTGGGTTTGATGCCCTCAAGGTCTTCTTTACTTATAGGCATTGTTTAATTCTGGAGAGAGATTTTGAGCAATCTATTTGAATCTTGGAGGTGCGCTATGGATTCTGGCAATATCAGCTGAGGATTTTGTCCATTTTGCCCATTAGTATGGTAGTTGATCTAATAGGTATAAATGATCAGTGTCCCCAGATTCAGCTATAGTGCCATCAGAGATAGAACATAGAAAAGATGCTGAAGTGTTATTTATTTCCCCTGGTTCGCTATTTTGATTACTAATGTCGAATTATAGAATTGTTTCCCCCTTTTGGGAAAAATTCTGGCATGATAGTTTTCTATGAGATATGGGGCCAATAAATGAATAGTAGTGGAGGAATTAAGGAGAAGAAGGGTGAGTATCCCACAAAGAGCCTAGGCAGAATGGAATAGGTTAAGAGAACGGAACCTGTGAGGTTTATTAAATACCACCACTACTTGAACTGTTTTAGCACTCTCAGGAAGGGACTGCTTTATAGCAGTGGGGTTAAGCACCAGGATTGTAGCTCTGGTGTCAATAAAGACAAGGAGAGAGTTTCATTCCCAATCTGGAGAGCATTTTCTCTAAGCCATTTAAGAAGAAAGATTGGGGGTGCCTGGGTGGCTCAGTCGGTTAAACATTCAACTTCGGCTCAAGTCATGATCTCACTGTTCATGAGTTTGAGCCCCACATCAGGCTCTGTGCTGTCAGCACAGTGCCCACTTCAGATCCTCTGTCTTCCTCTCTCTGCCACTCCCTCGCTCTCTCATGCTCATTCTCTCTCACTCTCTTTCTCAAAATAAGTAAACATTTTAAAAAAGAAGGAAGATTGGAAGAACCCCTATAGTTCCTCAGAGCCCCATCACTGGGAATTAAGAGGACATTGGAAAAGTTGGTTAGAGGCCTAAAGGTTGCTGGAGCACTTAAATTTCTAACAATCTCTTTTTTAATGCCCTGGTTCTTTGCAATAATACCATAAACTAGAAGGTTTTTGGTTTCCTTTAGGGGCCTGCATTTGCTGAAGTTAAAAATTGAGAATTCGAATGGTCTTTCTTTTAGGTGACTCATCTAGGATACAAATTGGCTGGTTCTTTTAACTAAAAAGGAAAGATCCTCAGTCAGCCCATTAATGAACATAGAGTTAAATGCTACCCAGGTGGTTTCAATATCTAAAGGAAGACCAAAATTTTCTTTAAAAGACAATTTGGAGTTGATTGTAATAGTCATGAACAGGTTCATAAGACTTGTGTGCAAGGCTGAATTTTGTTCCAGTCAGCAGGCTTAGAAAAAACTGTGGGGTGGCTCCAAACTCTTGATTCCGGCATAGGTCATGATCTCATGATTCATGGGATTGAACCCCATGTCAGGCTCTATGTTGACAGCTCAGAGCCTGCTTGGGATTCTGTCTCTCTCTCTGCCCTACCTCCCCCACTTTCAAAATAAATAAATAAATGAAAACTTAAGAAAAAAGCTACTGTAATTGCTCTGTGGAAATTTCCAATGAGTGATCTAGCATCGTGCCAAATTTAGGGGTTTGTTTCCCTAAATCCTCTTCAGAATGTTCCCTTCTGGCTAGTTTCATTCAATGTTTGACATGGTCCTCACCAACAAACATGTGTACTAATTGATATAAATCTGAGAAACCAGGTTGATAACCTTAAATAGCTACACTAAAATTCTTAGCAAATCTATGGAGGCCCTCAGTCACTTTAAGAAACTCTTTAACCATGGCTTGCAGTTCAGCCTTATACCAGGGAACATAAGAAAGTTGAGGTTTATTGTGATCCTCAGAAAATTTAAAGAGACAGGTTTTGCTAGGTTCAGGAGATGAGTGAGTGGGGAAAGATTTAGAAGACAAGGAAAGTTTGGCAGAGAGAATAGAAGAAAATTGTGCCAGAGGCAGGGCCTGAAGACAAGGTAGCCACCACATGTCTACAGACAAAGAAGACTGGAGAGGAAAAAAAGAGGCCTCAGAAGCCATTTTGACTTTTTAAAATTGTTTTCCTCAGTTAATTTAGAAATAGTATTTTGCAGAAGAAATGTAGAATCCTGAAAATATCTGGAAGCCTCAAGGTACCATTTAAAATCAGTATACCATTCAGGTTTTTTTTTTTCCTTTTCTCTTGAGAAGCCGTGAATTTCTAATTTGATTTGAGTGAAACAAGTTTGGTGAGACTGGAAGTTTTCCTGAATTTCTAAATTACTTTTGGTTAAAAGACTCCACCAAAAAATTGCTAGAATTGATATATGAATTCAGTCAAGTTTCAGGATACAAAATCAACATACGGAAACCTGTTGCATTTCTAGACACCAATAATAAATCAGCAGAAAGAGAAATCAAGGAATCAATTCCCTTTACAATTACACCAAAATCCACAAGGTACCTAGGAGTTAACCTAACCAAAGAGGGGAAAGACTTGTACTCTGAAAAGTATAAAACACTGATGAAAGAAATTGAATATGACACAAAGAAATGGAAAGACATTCCATTCTCATGGATCAGAAGAACAAATATTGTTAAAATGTCTATATTACCCAAAGCAATCTACACATTTAATGCAATCTCTATCAAAATACTAACAGCATTTTCCACAGAGCAAGAAAAAACAATCCTAAAATTTGTATGGAACCACAAAAGACCAAGAATAGCCAAAGCAACCTTGAAAAAGAAACACAAAGCTGGAGGCATCACAATTCCAGACTTCAAGGTATATTACAAAGCTGTAGTGATGAAACAGTATGGTACTGGCACAAAAATAGACACATAGGTTAATAAAACATAACAGAAATCCAAAAAAATGAACCTACAGCTATATGTTTAATTAATCTTTGGGAAAGCAGGAAATAATATCCAATGGAAAAAATGCAGTGTCTTCAACAAATGATGTTAGGAAAACTGAACAGCAACATGCAAAAGAATTAAACTGGTCCATTTTGTTACACCACGCACAAAAATGAATTCAAAATGGATGAAAGACCTAAATGTGAGACAGGAAACCATCAAAATCGTGGAGAACATAGGCAATAACCTTTTTTGACATTGGCCATAGTAACTTCTTACTAGTATGTCTCCTGAGGCAAGGGAAACAAAAATGAAAATAAACTACTATGACTTCATCAAGATAAAAAGCTTCTGCACAGTGAAGAAAACAACAAAATTAAAAGGCACACTGAAGAATGGGATATTTGCAAATGACATATCTGATAAAGGGTTAGTATCCAAAATCCACAAAGAACTACTATCAAACTCAACACCAAAAAAAACAAATAATCCAGTTAAGAAATGGGCAGACGACATGAATAGACATTTTTCCAAAGAACTACAGATAGCCAACAACACATGAAAAGATGCTCAACATCATTGATCACCAGGGAAATACAAATCAAAACTACAATGAAATATCACCTCATACCAGTCATAATGGCTAAAATTAACAACACAAGAAACAACAGGTGTTGGTGAGGATGTGGGGAATGGGGAACCCTCTTACATTGTTGGTAGGAATGTAAACTGGTGCAGTCACTGTGGAAAACATTATGGAATTTCCTCAGAATGTTAAAAATAGTAGCAATTGCACTACTAGGTATTTACCTGAAGAACACAAAAATACTAATTCAAAGGGATACATGAAATCCTTTATAGTAGCATTATCAACAATAGCCAAATTATGGAAAGAGCCCCAGTGTCCATTGGCTGATTAATGGAAAAGAAGATACACACACACACACACACACACACACACACACACAATGGAATATTAGCCATGAAAATCATGAAATCTTGCTCTTTGCAATGACATGGATGGAGCTAGAGTATTATGCTAAGCAAAATCAGTCAGAGTAAGAAAAATACCATATGACTTCACTCATATGTGGAATTTAAGAAACAAAAGATAGAATCAAAGAGGAAAAAAGGAGAGAGAGAGACAAACCAAGAATCAGACTCTTAACTCTAGAGAACAAACTGATGGTTACCAGAGGGAGGTGGGTTAAATAGGTGATGGGGATTAAGGAGTGCACTTGTGATGAGCACTGAGTATGGTAGGTAAGTGTTTAATGACTTAATTGTACACCTATAGCTAATATTACTCTGTATGTTAACTGAAATTTAAATAAAAACTTAAAGAGTAAAAACGAAGAAAAAAAGAACTTCTGGCTAAGTTACTCCACTTAATTATAAAAGTATAATAATATAGTATTATAATAATAAGTATAAAAGTATATAATGCCCAGGGACCATAGGTTTTAACCATAAAACTGGCTGGAGTCTCAGAAAGGAGAGTTGGGATCAAAACATTTTGATGACTGGAATCCCATTTCTTGGAGATTTTCTAGGAACAGCCTGGTCCCAGAATGAATCAGACCAAAGACCAGCACAGTTCCAGTAGGAACAGTCCAATCCTAGATAGGACTTGAATCAAAAGCTAGTGCATTTCCAACAGGTACAGTTCCAACCAAAACAGTCCAATCTTAAGAAGGAGTCAGACCAAAGGCCTACACATTTCCAACTGGCAAAGTTCTAGCAAGAACAATCTGGCTCCTAAAAGGAGTCAGACCAAAGGCTAGCACAGTTCCATCAATAATAATCCAGTTCTGAAAAGGAGTCACACTGAAGGCCAAATGAATACATTTACAGATAAAAACAAAAACCAAGGTCTGAAAACAAAACTCAAATAAAGCTTAAAGAGCTCAGACACAAGGCATACTGCTCCAAATCCCAGAGAAAACTTACCCTCAAACACTAGAGTCGGTAAGAAAACAGCCCAATCAGAAAGTTTAGGCATTGATGATCTAGGAGTCAAATTTTCAACCATTGAATAATTGGAAATTGACTAAGTAAACCCTTGGTTGAATCAATTATTCTCCCAGCTGACTTCCCCTCCTGATAAAACTCTGATGGGAAAACTTTCTCAAGCAGATCGCTCAAAAAAGAATGAAAAGATCTTTCTAGATTTGTTGCTGAATGTCCTTTTCAAAAATTATATTTCAGTTCAGTATTTTGGTTATCCCAAGTTACTGCCATTTCTCATCATTTGTCTGTTTTAGGAAAAAAAGTGAAAAGTATAATTCAGTGGAGCCTTCATATTGATTTCAAATGGTCATGCCTCTATAAGGTTTTAGAGATATTAACATTCCTCTTCATATATTAAGATCACATGAAATTCATCAATGTATAATTTAATCTGTAGCTCAGAATACAATTTGTATGCTCTCTGCATCCATTGTCTGGGGCTACCAAAACCTGGAAGATACAAGAAAGAATCCTCCCCCTGAGGTTTGAAAGGACCATGGCCCTGCTAACACCTTAATTTTAGGTGTCTAACCTTCAGAACTATGATGAAGTGGCAGTACAGATGGGCTGAGCAACAAGCCCAAAGTCAGCCAACTGACACCAAGCACAGGTAGGATCTGTTCCACATCTCAGCTAACTAATGGATCTGCAGTTTTGTTGGAGTAAATAAGTAGTTCTCAACTTCTTCAAATCCTCACCGTATCTGAAGAACCCACAGAAAGTGAAGAACCCAAGCCTAATGGATGAGAGTTTCCAAGGATGTAGTCAGGGTCTGAGCAGAAACTACTGTAGGATTCTATTTTTAGTCCATTCAGACAGCATCATACTGCAAAGCTAATTAGAGTGCATAATGACTAGGGTGAGAGAACATCAATTAAAATGGGCAATCTAATGTCTTTTTCTGGATTTTATTACATTTAATTTTTCAATCCAACCACTAGTCTATACAGCTAAGCTGTTCTAAGACAATAAAGTTCAAAACAAAACAAAAACCAGGCTTTCCAGCTGTTGGTATAAATCTTTTTTCACAACCTTTCTTAATAAGGTCATGTGGGAAATACTTCTTCATATCTGGCCTCCTAGAAGCTTAATACCAGGTCCAAAAACTACAAACATTCCTTACACTATGTATTTGTGCAAGGGAAGAAAGTTATAATAAGATTTATATTTGTCAATTAGCCTAATAAATTATAATTGGTCTCTTCTATGTTCAGTTTTAATATGGTTCTGCTAAACAAGCCTATGGGGATTTATTTCTAAGAGTCACAGGAGACTTCCAAGCAGTTATTTGCAAATCAGGGGCTATGGAAAAAAATTAAATTATGAAACAATTGAAGCAATTGAAAATACAATATATTTGCTTTCATCAATTTCCTGAGTCAGGAAAGTTTCTTTGCTATGCCTAAGCTTATTCATTTGATGTAGTCTCACTTGTTTATTTTTGCTTTTGTTGCCTGAGCTTTCGTTGTTGTATCCAAAAACTTATTGTCAAGACCAGTGTCAACGGAATTTCTCCTTATGTTTTTTTCTAGTTTTATGGTTTTAGGTCTTACATTGAAATCTTTAATCCACTTTAAATTGTTTATTTGGGGGGCCCCTGGGTGGCTCAGTCAGTTAAGCATTAGACTCTTGATTTCAGCTCATGTCATGATCTCACAGTTCGTGAGATTGAGCCCCACACAGGTCTCTGTGTTGACGGCACGGAACTTGCTTGGGATTCTCTCTCTCTCTCTCTCTCTCTCTCTCTCTCTCTGATCCTCACTCCCCCCTCTCAAAATAAATAAATAAACTTAAGAAAATTGATTATTTTGTATGGTAATCTACAGGTCCAGTATTATTCTTTTACATGTAGATTTTTAGTTTTCCCAGCATCATTTGAAGAGCCTATCCTTTCCCCATTGTGTATTCTTAACACCCTTGTTGAAAATTTACTGGCCATATATGCTTGAGTTTATTTCCAGGCTCTGTATTATGTTCTATTTCTCAATGTGTTTTTATATCAGTACCATACTATCTTGATTACTATAGATTATAATTTGAGATCAGGAAATATGATGCTTCCAACTTTATTCTTCTTTCTCAAGATGCTTTGGATATTCAGAATCTTTTGTACTTCCATACAAATTTTAGGTTTGCTCTATTTCTGTGAAAAATGACATTGGAATTTTGTTATGGATTGTATTGAATCTATAGATCACTTTGGGTAGTATGGACATTTTAACAATACTCTTCTGTTGCATAAATATGGGATATCTATGTTTATTTGTGCCTTCAATTTCTTTCATCAGTGTTTTGCTCTTTTCTTTCATCAATGTTTTGCTTTTCAGTGTACCTTTGTTAAATTTATTCCTAAGTATTTTATTCTTTTTGATGCTATTGTAAATGGGATTGTGTTCTTGATTTCCTCTTTGAATAGATCACTTATAGTGTAAAGAAATATAGATTATTTTTTCACATTGACCTTGTGTCCCCCAACTTTACTGAATTTGCTTATTAAGTCTAAGAATTGTTTTAATGAAGGCTTTAGAGTTTTCCACATATAAGATCATGTCATCTACAGATAATTTTACTTCTTTCTTTCAGAATTGGATGCTTTTATTTCCTTTCATTGTCTAATTGCTTTTGCTAGTACATCTAGTACTATATTGAATAGAAGTGGTGAAAATGGGTATTATTGCCTTGTACTGACCTTAGAGGTAAAATTTTTCTGTTTTTCCCCATTGATTATGTTATTTGTGGAGCTTTCATAAATAGCTTCTACTGTGTTGAGGTAAGTTCCTACCATACCCATTGTATTGAGAGTTTTTATCATGAATGATTATGAACTTTTCCAAATTTTTCTACATATATTGTGATTATCATATAGTTTTAATCTTTTATTAATGTGGTTCATCACATTGATTTACAGATGTATACCAACCTTGCATCTCATGATTAAATTTCACTTGGTCATGGTATATAATCTTTTTAATGTGTTGTTGAATTTGGCTTGCCGGTATTTTATTGAGGATTTTTGCATCTACTTTCATCAGAGATATTGGCCTGTAGTTTTCTTATATTGTCTTTTTCTGACTTTTGTATCAGGACGACGCTGGCCTCATACAGTGAGTTTGGAAGTATTCCCTTTACTGTTTTTTTAGAAGAGTTTGAGAAGGATAGATATTAATTATTTTGAAAGTGTGTTAGAATTCAGCTATTAAGCCATTTATTCTGGAGATTTTCTTGGGAGGTTTTTTAAATTACTACTTCAATTTTCTTAATTGTTATTGGTCTGTTCAGGCTTTCTATTTCTTCTTAATTCAGTCTTGGTAAGTTGTATGTTAATTTATCCATTTTTTCCCTGTTATCTAATTTGTTGACATACAATTGTTCATAATAGGCTCTTATGGTCATTTTTATTCCTCAGGCATCAATTGAAATGTCTCCTATTTCATATCTGCTTTTGTTTATTTGAGAACTCTCTGTTTTTATTCCTAGTCTAGCTATGAATTTGTCTATTTTATTTTCTTAAAATCACAACTCATAGTTTTGTTGATTTTTCTCTACTGTTTTTTTTCCATTCTCTGACTTTCCTTCCCTCTTCTAACTTTGGGCTTAATTTGTTCTTCTTTTCTATTTCCTTGAGGTGTAAACTTGGGCTGTTTTATATGATATCTTTCTTTTTTAATGTAGGCATTAATCACTATAAAACCCTCCCTTAGTACTGCTTTTGCTGCATCCCATACATTTTAGTATACTGTATTTTGGCATGTCTCAAGAAATTATTTCAATTCTCTTTTGATTTCCTATTTGATCTAATGATTGTTCAAGTGTATGTCCTTTAGTTTCATGTATTTGAATTTTTCCATTTTCTTGCTGATATTGGTTTCTGGATTCATTTCATTGTGGTTGGAAAGATACTTGGTATGACTTTGATCTTAAATTTATTAAGAGTTGTTTCTTGACATAACATATGATCTATCCTAGAGATGTTCCATGTACATTTGAGAAGAATGTGCATTATTCTGCTGTTAGGTGAAAGGTTCTGTATATGTCTGTTTGGTACATTTGGTATTAAGTCAGCTGTTTATTGATTTTCTGTCTAGATGTTATATCCATTATTGAAAGTGGGGCATTGAAATCTGCTACAATTATTGCATTGCTGTCAATTTCTCTTCTGAGATCTGTCAATATTTGCTTTATATGCTTAGGTGCACAGATATTTGATGCATATGTATTTGCCTTTGTTATATCTTCCTGTTGAATTGATCCATATATCAATGCGTATTTACTTTTGTTTCTAGAGATGGTTTTTGACTTAAAGTCTACTTAGCCTGAAGTAGGTATTGCCACTCCTGATCTGTTTTGGTTATGTGCAATTTGCATGAAATAATTTTTCCTTGCCTTTACCTTGAGCCTATGTATGTCCTTGAACCTAGAATTAGTTTCTTTTTTTTCTAACCGTTTCATTTTTTTAAATTTAAATCCAAGTTAGTTAACATATAGTATAATAATGATTTCAGGAATAGAATTTAGTGATTCATTACTTATATATAACACCCAGTGCTCCACAAGTGCCCTCCTTAATGTCCATCACCCATTGGCCCATCCCCCACACCCAGCACCCCACTAGCAATGCTCAGTTTGTTCTCTGTATTTAAAAGTCTCTTATGAGACTGTTAAAAACTGAGAACAAACTGAGGGTTGATGGGGGGCGGGAGGGAGGGCAGGGTGGGTGGTGGGTATTGAGGAGGGCACCTTTTGGGATGAGCACTGGGTGTTGTATGGAAACCAATTTTACAGTAAATTTCATATATTAAAAAATAAAAAATAAAAAATAAAAAAATAAAAAATAAAAAATAAAAATAAAAAATAAATAAATAAATAAAAGTCTCTTATGGGTCCAGGAAGATGGCGGCGTAGGAGGACGCTGGGCTCACCGCGCGTCCTGCTGATCACTTAGATTCCACCTACATCTGCCTAAATAACCCAGAAAACCACCAGAAGACTAGCAGAACTGAGTCACTGGAGGCAAGCACAGACGAGAGGCCCACGGAAGAGGGTAGGAAGAGCGGAGAGGCGGTGCGCACTGCATGGACTGGCAGGAGGGAGCTGGGATGGAGGGGCAGCCTGCCGGCCAAGCAGAGCCCCCGAGTCTGGCTGGCAAAAGCAGAGGGGCTGGACGGAGTGTGTTCCGACAGCAAGCGCGACTTAGCATCTGGGAGGTCATAAGTTAACAGCTCTGCTCGGAAAGCGGGAAGGCTGGAGGACAAAGGGAGGGAGAGCTGCTGAGCCCCCGGACGACAGAGCTCAGTTTGGTGGGGAACAAAGGTGCTCGCCAAAGCCATCTCCCTCACCCATCCCCCAGCCAAAATCCCAAAGGGAACCAGTTCCTGCCAGGGAACTTGCTTGCTCCGTGCAAACACCCAACGCTGTGCTTCTGTGGAGCCAAACCTCTGGCAGCGGATCTGACTCCCTCCCGCTGCCACAGGGCTCCTCCTGAAGTGGATCACCTAAGGAGAAGTGAGCTAAGCCTGCCCCTCCTGCCCCCATGCACCTTGCCTACCCACCCCAGCTAATACGCCAGATCCCCAGCACCACAAGCGTGGCAGTGTGCAAGTAGCCCAGACGGGACACGTTGCCCCACAGTGAATCCCGCCCCTAGGAGAGGGGAAGAGAAGGCACACACCAGTCTGACAGTGGCCCCAGCAGTGCGCTGGGGGCAGACATCAGGTCTGACTGCGGCCCCGCCCACCAACTCCAGTTATACACCACAGCACAGGGGGAAGTGCCCTGCAGGTCCGTACCACTCCAGGGACTATCCAAAATGACCAAACAGAAGAATTCCCCTCAGAAGAATCTCCAGGAAATAACAACAGCCAATGAGCTGATCAAAAAGGATTTAAATAATATAACAGAAAGTGAATTTAGAATAATAGTCATAAAATTAATCGCTGGGCTTGAAAACAGTATAGAGGACAGCAGAGAATCTCTTGCTACAGAGATCAAGGGACTAAGGAACAGTCACGAGGAGCTGAAAAGCGCTTTAAACGAAATGCAAAACAGAAGTGGAAACTACGACGGCTCGGATTGAAGAGCCAGAGGAGAGAATAGGTGAACTAGAAGATAAAGTTATGGACAAAGAGGAAGCTGAGAAAAAGAGAGATAAAAAAATCCAGGAGTATGAGGGGAAAATTAGAGAACTAAGTGATACACTAAAAAGAAATAATATACGCATAATTGGTATCCCAGAGGAGGAAGAGAGAGGGAAAGGTGCTGAAGGGGTACTTGAAGAAGTAATAGCTGAGAACTTCCCTGAACTGAGGAAGGAAAAAGGCATTGAAATCCAAGAGGCACAGAGAACTCCTTTCAGACGTAACTTGAATCGATCTTCTGCATGACATATCATAGTGAAACTGGCAAAATACAAGGATAAAGAGAAAATTCTGAAAGCAGCAAGGGATAAACGTGCCCTCACATATAAAGGAAGACCTATAAGACTCATGACTGATCTCTCTTTTGAAACTTGGCAGGCCAGAAAGGATTGGCACGAGATCTTCAGTGTGCTGAAGAGGAAAAATATGCAGCCGAGAATCCTTTATCCAGCAAGTCTGTCATTTAGAATAGAAGGAGAGATAAAGGTCTTCCCAAACAAACAAAAACTGAAGGAATTTGTCACCACGAAACCAGCCCTACAAGAGATCCTAAGGGGGATCCTGTGAGACAAAGTACCAGAGACATCACTACAAGCATAAAACATACAGACATCACAATGACTCTAAACCCATATCTTTCTATAATAACACTGAATGTAAATGGATTAAATGCACCAACCAAAAGACATAGGGTATCAGAATGGATACAAAAACAAGACCCATCTATTTGCTGTCTACAAGAGACTCATTTTAGATCTGAGGACACCTTTAGATTGAGAGTGAGGGGATGGAGAACTATTTATCATGCTACTGGAAGCCAAAGAAAGCTGGAGTAGCCATACTTATAACAGACAAACTAGACTTTAAATTAAAGACTGGAACAAGAGATGAAGAAGGGCATTATATAATAATTACAGGGTCTATCCATCAGGAAGAGCTAACAATTATAAATGTCTATGCGCTGAATACCGGAGCCCCCAAATATATAAAACAATTACTCATAAACATAAGCAACCTTATTGATAAGAATGTGGTCATTGCAGGGGACTTTAACACCCCACTTACAGAAATGGATAGATCATCTAGACACACGGTCCATAAAGAAACAAGGGCCCTGAATGATACATTCGATCAGATGGACTTGACAGATATATTTAGAATTCTGCATCCCAAAGCAACAGAATATACTTTCTTCTCGAGTGCACATGGAACATTCTCCAAGATAGATCACATACTGGGTCAAAAAACAGCCCTTCATAAGTTTACAAGAATTGAAATTATACCATGCATACTTTCAGACCACAATGCTATGAAGCTTGAAATCAACCACAGGAAAAAGTCTGGAAAACCTCCAAAAGCAAGGAGGTTAAAGAACACCCTACTAACGAATGAGTGGGTCAACCAGGTAATTAGAGAAGAAATTTAAAAGTATATGGAAACAAACGAAAAGGAAAAGACAACAATCCAAATGATTTGGGATGCAGCAAAGGCAGTCCTGAGAGGAAAATACATTGCAATCCAGGCCTATCTCAAGAAACAAGAAAAATCCCAAATACAAAATCTAACAGCACACCTAAAGGAACTAGAAGCAGAACAGCAAAGGCAGCATAAACCCAGCAGAAGAAGAGAAATAATAAAGATCAGAGCAAAAAATAAACAATATAGAATCTAAAAAAACTGTAGAGCAGATCAACGAAACCAAGAGTTGGTTTTTTGAAAAAATAAACAAAATTGACAAACCTCTAGCCAGGCTTCTCAAAAAGAAAAGGGAGATGACCCAAATAGATAAAATCATGAATGAAAATGGAATTATTACAACCAATCCCTCAGAGATACAAACAATTATCAGGGAATACTATGAAAAATTATATGCCGACAAATTGGACACCCTGGAAGAAATAGACAAATTCCTAAACACCCACACTCTTCCAAAACTCAATCAGGAGGAAATAGAAAGCTTGAACAGACCCAGAACCAGCAAAGAAATTGAATCAGTTATCAAAAATCTCCCAACAAATAAGAGTCCAGGACCAGATGGCTTCCCAGGGGAGTTCTACCAGACGTTTAAAGCAGAAGCAATAGCTATCCTTCTCAAGCTATTCCAAAAAATAGAAAGGGAAGGAAAACTTCCAGATTCATTCTATGAAGCCAGTATTCCTTTGATTCCTAAACCAGACAGAGACCCAGTAAAAAAAGAGAACTACAGGCCAATATCCCTGATGAATATGGATGCAAAAATTCTCAATAAGATACTAGCAAATTGAATTCAACAGCATATAAAAAGAATTATTCACCATGATCAAGTGGGATTCATTCCTGGGATGCAGGGCTGGTTCAACATTCACAAATCAATCAACGTGATACATCACATTAATAGAAGAAAAGAGAAGAACCATATGATCCTGTCAATCGATGCAGAAAAGGCCTTTGACAAAATCCAGCACCCTTTCTTAATAAAAACCTTTGAGAAAGTCGGGATAGAAGGAACATACTTAAACATCATAAAAGCCATTTATGAAAAGCCCACAGCTAATATCATCCTCAATGGGGAAAAACTGAGAGCTTTTTCCCTGAGATCAGGAGCACGACAGGGTTGCCCACTCTCACCGCTGTTGTTTAACATAGTGCTGGAAGTTCTAGCATCAGCAATCAGACAACAAAAGGCATCAAAATTGGCAAAGATGAAGTCAAGCTTTCGCTTTTGCAGATGACATGATATTATACATGGAAAATCCGAAAGACTCCACCAAAAGTCTGCTAGAACTGATACATGAATTCAGCAAAGTTGCAGGATACAAAATCAATGTACAGAAATCAGTTGCATTCTTATACACTAACAATGAAGCAACAGAAAGACAAAGAAACTGATCCCATTCACAATTGCACCAAGAAGCATAAAATACCTAGGAATTAATCTAACCAAAGATGTAAAAGATCCGTATGCTGAAAACTATAGAAAGCTTATGAAGGTAATTGAAGAAGATATGAAGAAATGGAAAGACATCCCCTGCTCATGGGTTGGAAGAATAAATATTGTCAAAATATCAATACTACCCAAAGCTATCTATACATTCAATGCAATCCCAATCAAAATTGCACCAGCATTCTTCTTGAAACTAGAACAAGCCATCCTAAAATTCATATGGAACCACAAAAGGCCCCGAATAGCCAAAGTAATGTTGAAGAAGATGACCGAAGCAGGAGGCATCACAATCCCAGACTTTAGCCTCTACTACAAAGCTGTCATCATCAAGACTGCATGGTATTGGCACAAAAACAGACACATAGACCAATGGAATAGAATAGAAACCCCAGAACTAGACCCACAAAAGTATGGCCAACTAATCTTTGACAAAGCAGGAAAGAATATCCAATGGAAAAAAGACAGTCTCTTTCACAAATGGTGCTGGGAGAACTGGAAAGCAATGTGCAGAAGAATGAAACTAGACCACTTTCTTACACCATTCACAAAAATAAACTCAAAATGGATAACGGACCTGAATGTGACACAGGAAACCATCAAAACCCTAGAGGAGAAAGCAGGAAAAGACCTCTCTGACCTCAGCCGTAGCAATTTCTTACTCGACACATCCCCAAAGGCAAGGGAATTAAAAGCGAAAATGAATTACTGGGACCTTATGAAAATAAAAAGCTTCTGCACAGCAAAGGAAACAACCAACAAAACTAAAAGGCAGCCAACGGAATGGGAAATGATATTTGCAAATGACATATCGGACAAAGGGCTAGTATCCAAAATCTATAAAGAGCTCACCAAACTCCACACCCGAAAAACAACCCAGTGAAGAAATGGGCAGAAAACATGAATAGACACTTCTCAAAAGAAGACATCCGGATGGCCAACAGGCACATGAAAAGATGTTCAACGTCGCTCCTTATCAGGGAAATACAAATCAAAACCACACTCAGATATCACCTCACGCCAGTCAGAGTGGCCACAATGAACAAATCAGGAGACTATAGATGCTGGTGAGGATGTGGAGAAATGGGAACCCTCTTGCACTGTTGGTGGGAATGCAAATTGGTGCAGCCACTCTGGAAAGCAGTGTGGAGGTTCCTCAGAAAATTAAAAATAGACCTACCCTATGACCCAGCAATAGCACTGCTAGGAATTTGCCCAAGGGATACAGGAGTACTGATGCATAGGGGCACTTGTACCCCAATGTTTATAGCAGCACTCTCAACAATAGCCAAATTGTGGAAAGAGCCTAAATGTCCATCAACTGATGAATGGATAAAGAAATTGTGGTTTATATACACAATGGAGTACTACATGGCAATGAGAAAGAATGAAATATGGCCCTTTGTAGCAACGTGGATGGAACTGGAGAGTGTGATGCTAAGTGAAATAAGCCATACAGAGAAAGACAGATACCATATGGTTTCACTCTTATGTGGATCCTGAGAAACTTAACAGAAACCCATTGGGGAGGGGAAGGAAAAAAAAAAGAGGTTAGAGTGGGAGAGAGCCAA